>NC_057865.1:91200934-91448434 GCF_019393635.1 Dromiciops gliroides
AGAGTAACATGGCTGATCTGAGCTAGTGCGTGATAGCAGGTTATACGAAATGCTGAGGTGGATTATACATTGTAAAGCAGTAACAAAATAATCCAAATCAGTCACTTAAATGAGGTGTTCCCCAAAGGCAAAAACTTCTTGTTTCTGTGTACAGGAACAGAATTGTGTGAGTTTCAAAAAAGTTTGCCAGGTCATAGTGAAAAAGCTCCAAGGAAGTATTTGGTGTAAATATAGGACAAAGATGTAATGGTAGCATAATATGAAATATGTTTAACTGTTTTGTGCTCGAGTAGAATAGAGAAAAGAGCTAATTATGTAGACCTTATGCCCTGGGTTTTAATGTCTGAGGACTGAGACCATATAGAAAAATGGGAATAAAGTGGTGGTACTTTTTCATACTTTGTTGATAAGCCTTTCTCCTGGTTACGAATAAATATAAATAAAATAAATATAATATAAATAAATATAAATAAAATAGCTAATTTGCTAGATTATGCTAATATATCTTTTTTCATAGCATATGTTTCTAACTACATATATAAGTAGCAAAGACCAGTACTACTTGTGCACTTAGTATATTTTAAGTTGTAATATAAACCAGATTCTTCATAGAATCATTTTGATTCACATATTCCATTGTTCTTCAGGTGTTAGAAAAGTATTAATATTTGCTTTTGATTTGTATATAAATACAAAATACAAAAAAAAGTTTTCAGCAATATCCTGGGATGTTTTCAATGTCTTTTTTTTGGTTTGTTTTGTTGTTTTTGAAGGGAAATGAGGGTTAAGTGACTTGCCCAGGGTCACACAGGTAGTGTCAAGTGTCTGAGGCTAGATTTGAACTCAGGTCCTTCTGAATGCAGGGCCGGTGCTTTATCCATTGCACCACCTAGCTGCTCCCTCAATGTCTTTTTGGTAATGTGAACGAATGCCAGTAGCTGGGAATGAGATATGTAAGTGTCCTTGCCTCAGAGAACTTGATATAAACCTGAATGTTAAGTTGGTAGGAGTTCTTTACTAATGAACTTTTTTTTTAAACGCAAAAAGAATAATGTAGGGTTTAATTTTTCAGTAGCTATAGTTAATGTTTGTTACCAAATCTAAAATGGTAAATATGTTTCATAGGACTAGTAGTTACATTCTTTTAAAAAAAAGAAACATATTGTATTGTAGCAGATTTTTGGTTTGATGAAAACTACTAAAGAGCAGATGTAGTTTTTATTACAATATTTGACTTGAGGAAATACTGTATAGTTAAGCTGTCCTTGAAAAGGAGTCACTTTTTAAAATATTGATGAGTTTTGTTAGAAAACATAACAGTTTTATAAGGACTGACTTGGAAAATATTATGTATTCTAAAATGAATCTTTATTGAGTAGTACAATATTGTATATTATTGAAAAGTGAGTAGTATAGTATATACTTAGATTATAGTTGGCATAGCATTTAATGCTTTACAAAACTCATATTTGCACATAAGCTGTACAGCACAGATGTTTTGATGTCACTGTCCTTATAACAGACTTTTATCAACAATTTTATAACGGAGTTTAGAATATTAATGTTAAATATCTCATTGTGTTCTTTGATCTATTCATATTTGCTTCCCTTATCTCCCTTAAAGATAGTGGGAGGAGGAGATTCCTTTTTTCTTTAATGCAGCCATTATATACATTTTTATACATTTTTTCCCCAAGTACATGTTAAAACAATTTTTCATTTTTTAAAAAAAGGTTTTGAGTTCCAAATTCTATCTCTCCCTTCCTTGCTTGCTAATATCCCTCCCTCTGAGATGGTAAAGTCGCATATGTTATACATGTACAGTCATGTAAAACATATCCGTATTAGTTTTGTTGTTGTTGTTGTTTTTTCAGGGGAATGAGGGTTAAGGGACTTAACCAGCATCATACAGTTAGTGTCAAGTGTCTGAGGCTGGATTTGAACTCAGGTCCTCCTGAATCCAGGGCCCATGCTTTAACACACTGTGCCACCTAGCTGCCCCCCCCATATTAGTTATTTAGAGTACTTGAGAAAAAGAAAAAGAATGAAAGAAAAAGTGAAAAATAGCTTGCTTCAGTCTGTGTTCAAATAATATCAGTTTTCTCTGGAGGCATAGTATACTTAATTATTAGTTCTCTGGGATTGTCATAGAACGTTGTATTACTGAGAATAGTTAAATCATTCACAGTTGATCATCATTTTTTTTTGGGGGGGGGTGAGGCAATTGGGGTTAAGTGACTTGCCCAGGGCCACACAACTAGTAAGTGTGTAAAGTATCTGAGGCCGGATTTGAATTCAGGTCCTCCTGAATCCAGGGCCGGTGCTCTATCCACTGCGCCACCTAGCTGCCCTGGTCATCATACAATATTGCTGTTACTGTGTACAAAGTTCTCCTGGTTCTGCTCATTTCACTTTGCATCAGTTCATGTTGGTCTTTCCAGGTTTTTCTGAAATCATCCTGCTTGTCATTTCTCATACCACAATAATATTCCATAAGTGTCTTATATCATAACTTGTTTAGCCATTCTCCAATTGATAGACATCTGTCTCTTTGATTTCTGATTTTTAGCAACCACAAAAATAGCTGCTATAAATATTTTTGTACAAATAGGTCCTTTCCCTTTTTTAAATAGTTGTTGGTATATAGACCTGGCAGTGGTTTTGCTGGATCAAAGGGTATGCACAGTTGAATAGCCTGTTGACCATAATTCTAAATTGCTGTCTAGAATGGATGGACAAGTTCACAGGTCCACCAACAGTGCATTAGTGTCCCAGTTTTCCCATATCCCCTGTAACATTTATCATTTTCCTTTTTCTGTCATATTAGCTAGTTTGACAGGTGTAAGGTAGTACCTCAGAGTTGTTTTAATTTGCATTTCTCTAATTAATAATGATTTAGAACATTTTTTTCTTATGACTATAGATAAATTTAATTCCTTTGAAAACTGCCTTCTCATATTCTTTGACCATTTAACAATTAGGGAATGACTTTTATTTTTATAAATTTGACTCAGTTCTCTATGTATTTGAGAAATGAGGCCTTTATCAAAGATACTTGTTGTAAATCCCCTTCCCCTCCAGTTTTCTGCTTTTCTTTTAATTTTGGTTGCATTGATTTTGTTCGTGCAAAACCTTTTACATTTTCTATAGTCAAAATTACCCATTTTATATTTTGTAATTCTCTCTGTATTTTCTTTGGTCCTAAATTCTTTCCTTATACTTAGCTCTAGCAAATAAAGTGATCTATGCTCTCCTAATTTGCTTATGGTATCATTCTTTATGTGTAAATCATGTACCCATTTTGACTTTATCTTGGTGTATTCTGTGAGGTGGTGTTCTCTACCTAGTTTCTGACATAATTCTTTCTAGTTTTCCAGGGAGTTTTTGTCAAATAGCTATTATAGGGGTAGTAGTAGGCCTCCACCAGTCATGGACGACCATGGATCAGTGCCTTGAAGAGCCACAGGCCACAGTGTGGCTGTGCAGTCCGATATGGGAGCCGCAGCTCCTGAGTGACTTATAACCAGTAACTGCCACATCCCGTGTTGTATCTACCCCATGAGGAGTAGCTGGAGTGTCCTCTCTAGGGCGCTGGCCTGGGCGGATCAATATGGAAACATGCAGCAGGTTTTCCCTCTCCGCGACATTGGTGGATCCAAAGGAGAGGCAGAGCCAGTACAGTTTGGCACCATTGCTGCTGCAGGAGTTGCCAGAGGGATGTGATGTCTAACATCCAACTGCCTAAGGGACTCCAACTCCTGATTTTTCCTCGGGGTTAATTCCCGAAGCCTTTCCCATATATGGGTATAGCTGTAAGGCAGCAGAGGTTTAAAATCAGGGTTCCTTCCCCTAGGTGAGTTGCCTGCCAAGGCTCATGAGCCCCACCTGCCAGAAGCGACTGGTTTTAAGGTGCCAGTGACTCGCCTTCACCCCTTCTCCTGTTAGTGGAAACAGTTCTGCCACAAGAAGGCCAGGAGTTGGGCTTCGGTTGTCAGAGGCTATTTGAGATGCACGCTATAGGAGCATTTTATAGAGTGGGAGCTTATCCCCACTCCCACCCTGGCATGGCAAACCTTTGGAACCAAAGGGGTAGCTAGGCTCTGGAGTCAGGAGGACCTGAGTTCAGATCCAACCTCAGACACTTGTCACTAGCTGTGTGACCCTGGACAAGTCACTTAACCCCAATTGCCTCACCAAAACCCCCAACACATAGCCATTATATAATTTGATTCTTCTGTTTCTCAGTTTCGTCGTGTGTTGCATTCTTTTTGAGCAGAGAACATTCAGAAGAAAATTTTGTTTACCATTACTCTTTATTTCTTTGTTCATAGGCAGAAAGATTATGTGCTTGGACTGAATTGTGGTATGCAAGACATATATTTTTGTCATAAGTAGAACAATATTTGGCAATGTACTCTTTATGGTGAAACAAGATGTGAAGTTTTTTTCCCCACTTAATAGTATTTTATTTTTCCCCAATTATATGTAAAGATAGTTTTCAACATTCACTTTTGTAAAATTGAGTTCCAGATTTTTCTCCCTGCTTTTTTCTCCCTCCCCAAGACAGTAAGCAATCTGATCTGATATAGGTTATACAATATAATCATGTTAAACACATTTCCACTTCACTCATGTTGCAAAAGAAAATTCTTAATAAAAGGGAAAAGCCACGAGAAAGAAAAAAGAAAAAACAGTGAAAATAATATGCCTCTCCATCTGCATTCAGTCTCCAAAAGTCTTTTTCTGGATGTGAATAGCATTTTCCATCATAAGTCTTTTGGAATTGTCTTGAATCATTGTGTTGCTGAGAAGAGCTATGTCTGTTGCTGTTATTGTGTATAGTGGTCTTCTGGTTCTGTTGACTTAATTCAGCATCAGTTCATGTAGTTCTTTTCTGGTTTTTCAGAAATCTGCTTGCTCATCATTTCTGATAGCATGATAGTATTCCATCAACCATTCCCCATTTGATGAACATCCCATAAGCTAGTTGGCTTTCGTGGATAGAGACCTGGCCCTGAAGTCAGGAGGACCTGAGTTCAAATACTTAGTAGCTGTGAGACCCTAGACAGGTCACTTAACCCTGATTGCCTCAAACATTGGGGGCCATTTCCAGTGGTCCTCATGTATATATTGCCACTGGATTCAGATGGCTCTGGAGGGGAGAGTGAGGCTGGTGCCTTTGCATAGCCTACCTGCACTTAAATCTATTTCACTGCAAGTCATGACATCGCCTCCCCAATGTCAAATGGCCATTATATAATGGCCTTCATTCTTCTGGAATGAAGGACAAATAATAAACAACAAAAACAAACAAACAATTTTTTGCTACCACCAAAAAGAGCAGCTATATTTTTTGTACATGTGGGTTCTTTTATCTTTTTTATGATCTCTTTGAGATACAGATGCACGACAATGTGAAGTTTTAACATTGATAAGCTTATCTACCAACATTTCTTGTATATTGGTTTAATCTTATTCATTTTTCTTTATCACTATGAAATGTGTTTACTATGTGGGATTATTTTATATGTCTTTGGGACATTTTTACTTGTTTAAGATTAAAAAGCAACTTGAAATATTCTCAGACTAGAAAAAAGCCTATAATAAGTGACAAAATGATATAGATTTGGAGTTGTACAACTTGCCCTCCCTTTTTTTTTCTTTTTCTTTTCCATCTTAGAAGTAGACTTATGAAGAAACTTTATTTTTTTTGTTAATTGAGAAAGGTATGCCATATAAGCTTCTGAAAGAGCAAACATAACTTTAACCTGGATTCTTATTGTCTGTGGAAGATGTAAAATTTTTATTTATTTCATTTTTTAGGTGAGAATATATGTTATGTCTTGCCCACTTGCTTAGGGCTCTTTGTTTTTGTTTTTTGTTTTTCCTTTTTGTGTCATCACCATTTAAACATTCGATTAAATGCAGTACAATTTGCCTTGTGTGTTACTAATTTGGTGTGGTTTTGTTGTACCTTATTCTTTGTTGCAAAGAATAGTTCAAAGAAGTGCAAATAGTGCAGAGTTCAAGAAATAACTTTTTCTATGACCCTATGTAGAATTAGTCTTTTTAAAATTCTTTTTAAACTCGTTAAAAAAGTAACTTGTAGAAAGAATAAGGAGAAGGAAGTAAATAATACAATAAATGATATATTAAGAGAATTTGAAATTTTAAAATTATAATGCGGCAAGGACAAAGGAAAATCAATTCAGTCCTTTAAAAAATGACATGTATTTTTAGGTAAAAACGAGACGCACCTGCCCTCATGGAATTTCTCTCTCTCTCTCTCTTTTTTTTCCTTTGGTGGGTCAATGAGGGTTAAGTGACTTGCCTAGGGTCACACAGCTAGTAAGTGTCAAGTGTCTGAGGCCAGATTTGAACTCGGGTCCTCCTGAATCCAGCGTCGGTGCTTTATCCACTGTGCCACCTAGTTGCCCCCTAAAAACAAGTATATTGGAGAAATTAATTTTGAGTAAAAGAATCTAGTGAATTAGATCGGTGGTCAGATTTATGATTGGAAGATGGACGCATCCATGTAAATATATAGAACTAATAGTCCTTTGTCATACTTTTGGGTTACCATGTATAGAACAATTGCATTTGATTTCCTTGAACTGGAAGGTAAATTGGATCAAAGTAAGGAAAAAGGAGTGCAGTGATCATCATTTCCTGGCCAGCAGCTCCCTTCCCGCCTCCCCCCCCATTTGAAATAGTGTTTCAAGTCAGCTAGGCTGACTTGGTTGAATAGGCAAAACGCTTATTTACTCTGGTATAAAATGGTTTGAGGAAGAAAACAAAAGTTTTAGGGACTGGGAGTTGATCCTGTGATATAGTTGGATAGGGAACTCTGAATGAGTTGGTAACATTTCTGCAACTTTAGGGTTTGAGAGAGTTGCTTAGAACACTGAAAGGTTGAGTTGACTCTTCCAGGTTATCACAGCCAGTTTTTATCAAAGGTGGCTCTTGGGAGCCAGGTATCCTGACTCTTAGGCTAATTATATCCACTTAGATATATTTATTCATATGCATACGGTATATGTATGTATGTGTGTATGTGTATGAAATAATGATAAATCTATATCTGTATTTTAAGAAAATAAAAAATCGAGCCCTTCTCCCAGCTGAGGGTGGATGGGCGGGTGGGGAGAGGACTCAGGAGCCCGAGGGGGAGGGGGGTCCTTCTCATTCCTTTGCTCCCTGACCCTCTCCAATTGAATAACTCCAATAAACCATGAGAAGCCAAGCCAAAACCATGTACTTACTATATGTATTAATATATATTAACATATGCACGTGCGTATACATACATATATGTATATATGTATGCATGCACATGTTTGTGTGTAGGCATATACACATGTGTGTATGTGTATGTATGTGCACACGAACACCCACATATAAATTAGTGGCTGTTGTATACCAGGCACTGTGCTTTTAGCGTAATGGGAATACAAAGAAAAGCAAAAGATGGTCCCTGCCTGCAAGGAGCTCACAGTCTAATGGGGGAGGGAGGGGAGACAATATGCCAACAATTATGTACAAAGAAGATAAATGCAGAATAAATTGGAGGTAATCGAGGGAAGGTATTTGCATAAAAGGGGAACAGGAAAAGCTTCTTATGGAAGAAGGGATTTTAGGTGAGGTTTTTCTCCTTAATTGTATTTTATTTTTCCCCAATTACATGTAAAGATAGTTTTCAACATTCATTTTTGTAAGATTTTGAATTCCAACTTTTTCTCCCTCCCTTCCTTTCCCCCCTCCTCAAGACATCAACCAATCTGATACAGGTTATATATGTAAAATTATTTTAAACATATTTAGATGTTGTAAAAAAAACCAAAAGGGAATAACCCCAAGGGGAAAAAAAACCCCAAAAGTGAAAACAGCATGCTTCAATCTGCATTCAGATTCCATAGTTTTTTTTCTGAACATGGAGAACATTTTCTATCATGAGTCTTTTGACATTGTCTTGGATCATTGTGTTGCTGAGAGAAGAGCTAAGTCATATATATATATATATATATATATATATATATATATATATATTTTTTTTTTTAAGTGAGGCAATTGGGGTTAAGTGACTTGCCTAGGGTCACACAGCTAGTAAGTGTCAAGTGTCTGAGGCTGGATTTGAACTCAGGTACTCCTGATTCCAGGGCTGGTGCTTTATCCACTGTGCCACCTAGCTGCCCCTAAGTCATATATTTTAACAAAGCTTTTTGATTAAGCAGCTCATTAATTTGATGGGCAATATTAAAGAGGCAGGCTATAGGTTAATGGAAATGTAGGTGATTTTAAGATAATTTGAATTGCGAGACTCTAAAATGTAATTGTTTGCTGTCAGCTTGGAAAGAACTCTTGCAGTTCCCTTGTCATCTTTGGCTGGTTCTATGCCTTTTACTGCTTTTTTTTTTTTTGTGCTATGGATTCCTTGGGTGAAGCTTATAGACTCTTGGAATGTTTTGTTGCCTGTCTTGATAATTGAAAGATATAGTAAATTACAATTAGAGGTTAGTGATTATAGAGTTGTAATTTATTTTTCTTGTCCCAATTCCCAGGCCTCCTGAAATCTATCCATGTATCTCAGGATACATTTGATTTACAAAAAGGCACAGATGACTTAATCAGATATTTAGATGACACAAAACTGAGGATGGCTTGCACATTGAGTGATTGAGTTGGGATACTAAAACCCTGGATCATAAGATGAAATTTTAATTGGGACAAATTTTTTTACATCTTATATTTAGCTTGCAAAAGTCAACTTTACCAATACAAAATCAGAAAAGCATAATCATATAGCAGTGAGTGGGAATAGATCTGTGTCACAGAAAGTTCAGTATGAGTCACAGTCACTAGTGTGCAATGGCAACCAAAAAAGCTAATGAGATTTGAGATTGCTTTAAGAGCAACATAACACCAAGGACCTTGAAGATGTTGAAACTGTTTTATTCTATACTAGTTAGACAGCAGATGGAGTTCATTTCTGGATATTGGATTATAGTAGGAGGGAAGCACATTTAATTGGATGCACTACTGCTTTTAAAGGTAGTAACATAGAGAGGACATAGAGTTCTTGATCTCTTGAGAAGAATTGGAAAAGCCTTCAGTAGCTGTCTTCAGCTTTTTGGTAGCCATTACATGCTGAAAGAAAACTGTCTTAGATGATAAACTAGAACTTCCAGAGTAGGTAGAAGTGGCAGAGAAGTTAAGTAGGTTTTGTATAACAAAAAAGAAAGAGCTATTGAAAGATTACCTGCTCTTCAGAGGTACTTCTTATAGAGGGGAATCTTGGTTAGGCTTGACTAGATGGCTCCTGAAGTTCCTTCCATTTCTGATAATATTTATTTTAAAGTAGAGGAAAGGAACTAAATTTTTATTTATTCTAAGAATGCATTATTAAAATCCATATTGTATCCGGAGAACAAAATGACCATACTTGTCTTTTTCACGATCCTGGACATGCATAATATTTGTCACATGTACAAATCAATCAGTCAATCCAATCAAATATGAGATTATAGGTATTATGATAAGTGATGGTTTTTCTAGATGTATTATAGCTTATGTCAGTCAATGAAGGGAACCTTTTGGAATACAATACCATACTGAAAGACATCTTTCTAGACCAGGAAAGATAGGCAATAAGGAAAGATTTCTAAAGTATCCATGATTCAAGTACAATGACTTTTTCTTACTTCAAAGCAAGATTGTGCATTTCTTTTTTTTTAATAATAAGATTTGAGATAATAGCTTTCAAGTTTTGAAAAAAATCTTGAGAGGAAGTATTAAAGTCCAGAATTTTACAGTTGGCAGAAACCTTAGCACCCATCTACTCCAACACATTTGATCATATTTTCTATATCAGATAGGATAACTGTTAACTGATCATCATATGACATGAACTTCATTGTTTGTATGCTGTTAGAGAGCAGGAAGTCTTTTTGAAATATAAGGGTTTTAATATGTGCAGAAAAACTTCAAGGTTCTGCTTAAAGAAGCTGAGGGAAGTAGACTGTACCTTTGTTAGGAGGTTAGAGAATATTAAACAGGAGACAGGCAAGAAAGACTACTGAATGGTTGGAGCTAAGAAACATAGGAAGCTGTCCTCAAAAGGAGGGAGCTGGAGAGTGTAAGGAGGAAGCAGCTACCCGTCATCCAAGGAATGAAAGGTTAAGTAGACTCCTAGGTGAAAAATCTTTCATGAAACATGTGAGGAAGAGGACACTAGTAAGTTGTTGATTAGGAGTACTGACGCAACAGTTATTTGACTTGTGTTAAGGGGAGAAGTATCCTCTTTTCTCAGGGTGCATATCTAAAATGTGACAGACTCTCATACTAGTTAAGTGACTACAATTCATTTCTGATCGTTCATTTGGACGCCAATTTTATGAGCCATCTAGGAAGTGTTAAAAATGGTGAAATAATGCATAAAACAGCATCAGAATATAGATAGGTGGTATTTTAATCATGGTGGCATGTGAACACCTTATTAAGAAGATTGTGTTGGACAACAGGATTTGATTTCTTCATTATGACTTAAAAAGTAAAAAATACAGGAACTTGGGCAAGAATACTGTAGTTTTGCTATAGGAAGAATAGTAGTTCTTTGTCCTTAATGACATGGGGCTGGCATGGGGGAAGTTATGTCATGACTTCCAGTGAATTGGATTTAAAGTGAGTCAGGGTTGTGCAAAGTCACCAGCCTCACACTCCCCTCCAAAGCCATTTAGGTCCATTGGCAAGATATATATCAGGACATGCAGAGATGGCCATGGATGCAAAGGGAAACCATGGCCTTTTTAAACTAAGGTCTTTCTCAGGTCTGTTTGCCTGAGGAAATGCCCATTAAGTGATTAAGGCTAGGTAAGAAGTGAGGCAAAGAGTGGCTTCCTTTTACCTAGTCAAAACAAAGAAATGGATGAATGAATAAATGGAGAAAGGAAGGAAGACACTGTGTGTATGGTTCTGTACCAAGTAGTTAAGAGAATCTGAAGTTATCAGAGAAACTCAGTTAGACTTGGGTTTAGGCATAAAATATAGTTAATAAATAAGATGAAAGGTGCTGATACCTAAACCAGGAAGAGCCAAAACAGAGAAAATTGTAGACCAATTTCCCTTAATGTAAAAATTCTAAATAAAATATCAGCAAAGAGATTATATCAATTTATCCCTAGGATAATGCACTGAGACCAGGTGAGATTTACCAGGAATTCAGGGCTAGTTCAATATTAGCAAAACTGTCAACGTAATTGACCACATTAATAACAAAACTAACCTAAATCATATGATTATCTCAATAGATGGAGAGAAAGCTTTTGACAAAATACAGTATGCCTTCCTATTAAAAACACTAGAGCATAGAAATAAATGGAGCTTACCTTAATGATAAGTAATGTTTATTTTAAACTATCAGCAAGCATTATCTGTAATGGGGGTAAGTCAGAAGCATTCCCAATAAGATCAGGGGTGAAGGAAGGATGCTCAATATAATCATTATTATTCGATATTGTACTAGAAATGTTAGATTTAGCAATAATGATAAGAAATTGAAGGAATTATAATAGGCAAAGAGGAAACAAAACTATCACTTCTTGTAGATTGTGATGATATACTTAGAATCCTAAAGAATCAACAAAAACTACTTGAAACAATGAACAACTTTAGCAAAATTGCAGTATATAAAATAAACCTACATAAATCATTAGCATTTCTATATATTATCTACAAAGTCCTGCTGGAACAGACAGAGAAGTTACATTAAAAATAATTGTAGATAGTATAAGATATTTAGGAGTCTTTCTTCCAAGGCAAACCCAGGAACTATATGAACACAAGTAAATGGTTTTCACACAAAGTTATATCTAAACAAATGGAAAAATATCAACTGCTCATGGGTAGGTCGAGCTATTATAATAAAAATGACAATTCTACCTGAATTAATTTACATTCAGTGCCATACCAAACTACCAAAAATTATTTTATAGAGCTAAAAAAATAATAAATTCATCTGGAGGAACAAAAGCTCAAGAATATCAAGGGAATTAATGGAAAAAAAAAAACAAAACCCAAAGCAACAAGCAATCTGATGGAGGTTATGCATTGCAATCAAGTTAATCATATTTCCACATTAGTTCTGTTGTGAGAGAAGAACAAAAGGAAAAAAAAAACATGAAAGAAGAAACAATAAACAATAAAAAAGTGAAAATAGCATGCTTCGTCTGCATTCAGACTCCATAGTTCTTTTTCTGGATGTGGAGAACATTTTACATCATGAGTCTTTTGGCATCATCTTGGATCATTTTATTGCTGAGAAGAGCTAAGTCTGTCATAGTTGATCATCACACAATGTTGCTGTTACTGTGTACATTGTTCTCCTGGTTCTGCTCACTTCACTCAGCAGCAGTCCACTTAAGTCTTTCCTGTTTTTTCTGAAATCTGACTGCTCATTATTTCTTATAGCACAAAAGTATTCCATTACATTCATATACTACAACTTGTTTAGCCATTTCCCAAATGATGGGCATTCCCTCTATTTCCGATTCTCTGCCACCACAAAAAGAGCAGCTATAAATATTTTTGTACATGAGTCCTTTTCCCCTTTTCAATGATCTCTCCGGGATACAGACCTAGTATTGGTATTGCTTGATCAAAGGGCATTCAATTTTATAGACTTGGGCATGGTCCCGAATTGTTCTCCAGAATGCTTGATCAGTTCACAGCTCACCCAACAATGCATTAATTAGTGTTCCAATTTTCCCACATCTTCCCCAATATATATAATTTTCCTTTTTTATCATATTAGCCAATCTGACAGGTATGAGGTGCTATCTCAGAGTAGCTTTTATTTGCATTTCTCTAATCAGTAGTGATTGAGAACATTTTTTCGTATGATTGTAGATAACTTTAATTTCTTCATCTGAAAACTGCCTTGTCTTATCCTTTGACCATTTATTAATTGGGGAACACATTATTTTCAAAAACAGAGGGGAAAAAATCACTTTACCAGACTTCTTTTGTGGGAAAAATGTAGCACTAATACCTTTACTGGGGAAGGATGAAATGTAAAAGAACTGTAGACTTTTATCAGTAATTAATTTTCTGTTATTTTAAAAATAAAATTCTGACTACAGCCCTTCTTCCAAGAAATCATTTGTTAGGATCAAGTTGAATTTATAGCAAGGGTGCTAAGGATGTTTTGACATTAGGAAAACAAGCAAAACGTTTAATCATATTAAAAACAAAATCACATAAGAACACAAAATTACTTGAGTAGATTTAGGGGGGTGGGCAGGGGAAGCATTTGAGAAAATATCATGCTCATTTATGGTAAGGAGAATTCCCCTATGAAATGTAAGCATAGAGGGAAGTTTAAAAAATATATATACTAACAAGTATCTACCTAAAACCAAAAGCAGGCATCATAATTAATAGAATATATTATGTTTGCCCAGTAAATCCCCAAGGAAAGGAAGGATGCCCACTATGCTAATATTTGATAATAGTTACAGAAATGCTAACAAAAGCAGTAATACAAGAGACAGAAATTAAAACGGACAAAGAGGAAATAAAACAATCATTTGCTTTTGACATGAATTTACTTAGAAAACCCTAGAGTTTTTGCAAAGTTATAATTGAGACAATTAGTGGATTCAGCAAAGTCTCAGATTCAAATATGTCCATGAAAATTGGCAGCATTTTTGTGTAATTAAAAAATTCAGGGGCAGCTAGGTGGCGCAGTGGATAGAGCACCGACCCTGGAGTCAGGAGTACCTGAATTCAAATCTGGTCTCAGACACTTAACACTTATTAGCTTTGTGACTCTGGGTGAGTCACTTAACCCCAATTGCCTCACTAAAAAAAAAAAAATTATGACACAATAATTAAGGTAAATCTCATCCAAAATAACAATGAATAACATATTCAGGTACTGATATGCCAACACCCACAAAATACTCTTTTAGGTTCAGTTACAAAGTACTTTGAAAAGAAATATAGAACAAGCTATAGCTAGAGGAATATTAGTAATAATCCTAGGCTATGCCAATTTAATAAAAATGACAATATAACCAGTTAATTTCCATTTTAATGCAAATTTTTCCAACAAATGATTGAATCAGCACTTTATAGAACTTGATGAAAAAAGAAGCGTGTGAAGCAAGAAAATATTTATAATTATCTATTTTTAAAGATAGATTAAGTGATTCACCATGGTTTAGGAAAAAGAATTTTGCTTTCAGAACTGAAAAACTTTAGTTTGAATGTGAGCTTCCATAGTTAGTCAGCTTGGGGAACATAGGCCCCAAGGTAGGCTATTTCATTGCCTGGCCCTGTTTCCTCACCGTTAGTGTAAAGGCTGGGAGTAAAGGTTTTCCAAGACCTTTTCTTTTCTCTTTCTTTCTTTCTCTTTTCTTTTATTTCCTCTCCTCCCCTCCCCTCCTGGTGAGGCAATTGGGGTTAAGTGACTTGCCCAGGGTCACACAGCCAGTAAGTGTCAAGTGTCTGAGGTCGGATTTGAATTCAGGTCCTCCTGAATCCAGGGCTGGTGCTCTATCCACTGTACCACCTAGCTGCCCCCAAGACCTTTTCTAACCCATACCAATTTGTGAATGTAATAACTTTGCTGTGGATTACTCATAAAATTTTTCCTTATTTGGATAATTCACTGAGTTATATTTCATCAGGGTAGCTACTTTCCAAATTTCTTGTCTACACAGGACATTGCTTGGGAACTTTCTCAAGATCTCGACTATTCTGTGGGTACCAAGAAGTCCCAGGGACCTCCTAACTGTTTCTCCTCATTACTAATTAATCCATGATTTGCCACTTTATTTTTTTACTTTTAATAATCACAAAAAATCCCATTTGTATATACAAAACATAAGAGAAAAAAGATTGTGTATGCAACTAGTAATCTAATTTATATTGTGTCTAGATTGCCCTTTTCGTGCGTGTGTGTGTGTGTGTGTGTGTGTGTGTGTGTGTGTGTGTGTGTGTGTGTTTAAAAAACGTGTGAATTCAACACAGTCCTTACAAAGTTTTCTGGAGCTTCATGGGCGCTTTCTCTACCCTTTTCCCATTCTCACCTGAAAACTTTTTGATGTCTATGATTATCTGGGGCCTCTAAAAACTATCCCAAGTATAAGGGCTTACAATATTTACCTCAGGAGGATTTTATGAATCTGATATATGTTATAATCCAGTGCTGTCCATATTTTATCAAATGTTTGCTTATTTAGTATTTTTAGGCTCTTTTGTAGTATCATCTCTTGATGTATATTAGTTAAACTTTGTTAGGGAAATTTGTCAGGATTACTATCTCTGTTGTTTTATCTATTTTCCATTTTGTTCAGTGTCGCTTGTTTGAATAGATTACATTGCAGCAGTTTTAATCACATGACATTTTATTTTCACTTTTCTACCTTGGTGTTGATTTTGATATTTGCTCAAGCTTGTTAGTGTTCTATTTCAGATCCCCCATCGTTATTACCTCTTTGTTAGAATATACCCTATTTAAATTTTTATTAGGTTGTTTAATGCTTGCTATGGAGAATGTGATGAAATGACCAAGATCTGCAGGAGATATTTCTCTTTCTTTTTGCAAGAAAAATGAAACTAACTTTGCTAGAGCACTTTTTGGAGTACCTGGTTTTCATGATTTACTGGAAAAGGATGAAGGGTAGTAACATCTTAGTGGTCTGTGATCAGATAGTTTTCAAGGTTGATATTGAAAAGCATTTGAAAGAGGCTATTGATAGTTTAACACATGGCAACTGTTTGGAGCTGTTTTAATATTAAGGCATCTGCAGACATTGCGTATGATTTGTCCTCACTGTGCCCCTTCTTTTAATCATTGAGATAGCTGATGTTTTACTTTCATTATGTCATTTGTTTCTTTAGGAAGAGTGTTACTTTACTTCTGTTGATTACTTACTAAATTGATTTGAGACAGGAAGATAGCAAAGTAACAGAAATAGCCTTATTTGTTATAAAATGAATTTCACAAGAAAAGAGATTATATTAAAAATTTAATATTTAAAAAATAATAAAATGGAATGGTAGGATATTTCTTCTGGCTATTGACTTCATGGGGGGGGCAGTATATGTGTCTAGCAGTGAAATCTAGGTCAAAAGTTATAGAAAGGTTTTAGGTGTCATTCTCTTCACAGGATGCCAGGTTGCCTTCCAGAATGCTTTGACAAATTCACCGTTTTAACAATCCTTTTCTTTCCACAATCTCTGTAAAATGAATTCTTCTTTTTTGGTGAGGCAGTTGGGGTTAAGTGACTTGCCTAGGGTCACACAGCTAGTAAGTGTTAAGTGTCTGAGGCCGGATTTGAACTTGGGTCCTCCTGACTCCAGGGCTGGAGTCACTGCGCCACCTAGCTGCCCCTAAAATGAATTATTCTTATCCTTTGTCATATTTACCATTTTCTGAGTGTGAGTTTAAAAAGTTGTTTTAATTTGAATTTCTTGTATTAGTGATGTTTGTGTTTTGCTTGGTTAATATTGTAGAGTTTCTGCTTTGAAAACAAGCATGGTCTTAGTTTATTTATAATATTGGGGGATGGCTTTTTATCTTTCATAGGTAACTGCTAATTTACTCTTATTAGAAATTGTAATAAAATATTCTTATATTGAAATGCATCCTTGGTTAACCTAACCTGTTCTTTTGTGTGTGTGGTGCAAAAGCCTTTCAATTTCATGTAACTGAGCTTTATCTTATGTAATTTTTTTATTTCTCATTTTAAGAATTCGCCCCCAGCTCAGAGATGTATATGATCTGCTTCTTTTAACTCATTTATAGCATGAAGATGAATACTCCGTTCTTATATTTTGAATGTGTGCTAAGTGATTTTTTTTTCGTTTTTAGGAAACGTTAGCAGTTTTAGTGATCATAAATCATTAAATCTGATGAGGTGATGAGAAGGTTCCAATAATGAGACAAGTTATTTGAATGATGCGGGAGATGGTTTGGTAGTATTGGGATTAAAACTCATGTCAAGATATAGAAGGGAGTTGAGAGTCTACTCTTTATGTCTACACAGGAAATTAGCTCGCATTAGGTAGTGTGTTATGTATATTATATGCTTGTTAATTGTTTACTGTATTAGAAGTGTGAGTGTATGTGAAACCAATTCTGTTCTGTTAAAAGCAAAAACCAAAACCCAAAGCCCCTGTAATTTGTTATAGGAAGCTTCTTTGAAAGGGATGTGTAGTATGGAAATGTTGCATGCTGATGTGCATGCAGTAAATTTGGATTGTTTTAGCTGAAAAATGTCGAAGTAAAAATTCTTATGATTGGCCACATTAAACACATGTGCAAAGATGATGTGAAACTTTATCCTGTTGAAAATGAGTCCATCAAAAAGTTTTCGCATGCCAAGAAGATAGGATTTATAGTTCTCAAAAAGGCATAGTCTGTGATATGAAGGCAGTGATGGGAAGCTTTAGAATTGTATGTTAACTCAAAGTTTCAAAGTTCTAACCGAGCTCTTTTTTGGAGTCTGCACTGCAATGGTATTTGATGGTAGTGCATTTGAGCATTGAAATTGTCATTTAAAGCTGTGGAGATCATGCTAGTTTACTTTAATCTCCATATACTTAATTGTCAGTTTTTTCTTATTTTCATGACTGTATTCCCTATGTTATATGGAACCTTGGATCATATGGGTAGCTTTCAGAATCCAGGAGAAAGTAATATTTTTATAGGGGTTGAAGAAAACAGTTCTTTCATAAGATTCACAATCAGCCTAGAGAGAGCCTTCTGTTTCATCTGATTGAAGTATTCAACTATTCTTGTCCTTCCTGGTACTTACCTTTTTTGAAAGTTTCAATATGACAGGTAGAACAATTTAATTCCCTGTAAACTAGTGTTAGCATTCCATCTTCCTGGTCTCAAGATATTGTTCTAACTCTAATTTCTGCCAGACCTTTTTTTCCAATTTGCAATTTCTGTTGGATGTTTTTTTTTTGTTTGTTTGTTTTAAACTAGGCCTTTTGTGTCTTTGGGTTTGTGGAGAATTGGGTTGAGTTCAATTATTTCTCATTCTTATTTAGCCATTTCCATTGATCTACTTCTAAAGGAATACACACACACACACACACACACACACATATGACACAGCTAGACAAATTGCTAAAACATATTTGGAGGAACAAAAGATTTGGATTATCTAAGGAAATAACTAAAGGTAGGAAGGGGGAATAGCACTTTAATATAGTTTTAACTTCCATTTGTCTTCTTTCTTGCTATAAATGAAACCAGAAAACAAATGGAAGTTAAAATATTGGTTTAGTTCCTAAAATGGTATGGTTGATCTTTGGATAGTTAATGTTTTTGTCTAAAACCTGATTTTTTTTGGGGGGGGTGCGGGGCAATGGGGGTTAAGTGACTTGCCCAGGGTCACACAACTAGTAAGTGTCAAGTGTCTGAGGACAGATTTGAACTCAGATCCACCTGAATCCAGGGCCTGTGCTTTTTCCACTGTGCCACTTAGCTGCCCCCTAAAACCTATGATTCTTTTTTTTTTTTTTTGCTGAGGCAATTGGGGTTGACTTTCCCAGGGTCACACAGCTAGTAAGTGTCAAGGGTCTGAGGCCGGATTTGAACCCAGGTCCTCCTGAATCCAGGGTCAGTGCTCTATCCACTGTGCCACCTTGCTGCCCCTAAACCTGTGATTCTTAATATTTTCTGCCTCATTATTGACATCTGCCACAGCTGTTGCTCATAGGGAAGGAATTTGAATTCAGTGGATTTAAGTGCCTACTCTGTGCTCTAAGTTCTGCCATTTCCTTAGGGAGCTTAAAATCTAAGGAAAGAAAGTTATGTTGTTTTGTCATGTTTGACTCTTCATGACCCCATTTGGGGTTTTCTTGGCAAAGATTACTGAAATGGGTTGTCATTTTCTTCTGGTGTATTCAGGGCAGGTTAAGTGACTTTACCTAGGATCACACAGATATTAAGTATCTGAGGCTGGATTTGAACTTAGGTATTCACTGACTCCAGAACTGGTGCTCTATCCACTGGGCCACCAAGTTGTCAGTGGGGGAACACATGAAAGGAGGTAGGAAAGATACCAAGGGAAATCTTCTTTGGGGGATCTTGTTAGTTGTAGTTGAAAGCAGCCAAAGCTGCAGGAAAAAAGTGGAGTGAGCTTGAAGTCTAGTTTCTTATCTCTATAAAGAAGTCTTTGGGAGGAGTTTTGTACTTCACCCTCCAGCCCTGCAGTCAGAGGAGAGGCCGCTGTGGGATGTTATCCAAAGTTTGAGTAAGGTGAGATTAGAAGTGATGGGGAGGGGCAGCTAGGTGGCACAGTGGATAGAGCACCAGCCCTGAAGTCAGTAGTACCTGAGTTCAAATCTGGCCTCAGACACTTAACACTTAATAGCTGTGTGACCCTGGGCAAGGCACTTAACCCCAACTGCCTCACTAAAAAAAAAAAAATTAAAAAAAAAAGTGATGGGGAGAGGCATCTCTCTCTCTCTCTTTTTTGCATGGGCCAATGAGGTTTAAATAATTTTCCCAGGGTCACGCAGCTAGTAAGTGTCAAGTGTCTGAGGCTGGATTTGAACTCAGGTCCTCCTGACTCCAGGGCTGGTGCTTTATCCACTGTGCCACCTAGCTGCCCCTGTGGAGAGGCATCTTAATGCCTGGAGTTGAAAGCAGTAGATGTAAAGTGGCAGGAGTGATCCCAAGGACCTTGTTTCTCTGATCAGCCTTCTGGTAATGTTCCTCTTTATTTAGCTAGGTAATAGTTATAGGAAAATAAATGAAATCTGTCCCCCCATCAAAAACATTTTCAGCATGGTTGAAACTGACAACGGGTTTGTTCTGCTGGCAAAGGCCTGGAAAATCAAAGGCCATAGCCATAGGGCTACAGCATCAGAATAAAACTTGAGCAGATAAAACTCTGGGGCTAAGGGAGGAGAAGAAGTGCAACTTCAATTATGAATATGCACTTAAGTTCAAGGATAAAATTTTAAAGTGTTATTAACAAGCAGACTACATGATAAAACCTCATAATTAATTAGTTGTCCTTACCTTTATTTCCAATATGAAAGAAAAGACAAAAGATGCTTCTGTTGAAGTATCTAAACCAGTAGATAATTTGGGCCTCTAATATGAAAAAGGTAGGTTTCTGAGGGAAAAGACTCTTTCAAGAGTTTGAAGTCTTTGTCATTATAGATATTTAAGCTAAATTTCATGGATTACTTTTGGGTGATATAATAATATGTCAATGCCACACCGGACCATTCTGTGTTTCAGTGATTTTTTTTTTTTTGGTGGTGGTGGTGGTTGTTGTTTTTTGTGGGGCAGTGGGGGTTAAGTGACTTTCCCAGGGTCTCACAGCTAGTAAGTATCAAGTCTCTGAGGCTGGATTTGAACTCAGGTACTCCTGAATCCAGGGCCAGTGCTCTATCCACTGCACCACCTAGCTGCCCCTGTTTCAGTGATGAAAGAAATAAAATTTCAAATAGGAAAGGTTATTATTTCAGGCAAGAGTTGTGAATCAGTTTGAGAAAAGTTGTTAATGCAGATTTTATACTGCATTAAGAGAAGCATTGTGTTAAGGACTAAGATGATGATAGTTCTTATTGGAATTTGATGTTGTTGTCCCTATGTATCATAGGAGTGGCATAGATGGGCTTGGCAACTTCAGGTGGGTAAGCATGTTGTGAAGGGTCTCCAGTTCTTGGTATGATGAGAGTTACTGGGGATGTTTAGCCTGCCTAATAGCACATGTAGGTAAAGGTGATTAGATAGCTACCTTCACATGTTTGAGTTCTTAATAGACATTCCTTTTTAGTGGTTCACTGAACTCCTTTGTGGCAATGGTCCAAGGAGTTTGTACTGAACATTTATTAATGGTGCTTTAAGCAGTAAACATTTGTGGATTTTATGTTGCAAAAATATTTTCCCCTGTGACACTAAGCATGTTTTTGTTTGAAGCTTTGTAACTGTTTCTACTGCAACTGTAAACCCTCATAATCTCACACGCATACACACTGATTTTGGTGTCTGTTCAGCAATTAGAGCAAACTCTGATGTCTAAGTGTACCTTATTCTCACAGTTTTTAAAACTGTTATTAAATGTTTCCAAACAAGTGTTTGATATTTTCTGGATACAGAGAGCATTTTCCATCATGAGTTCTTTTGAATTGTCTTGGATCATTGGATTGCTGAGAAGAGCTAAATTTGTCACAGTTGATCATCACACAATGTTGCAGTTACTGTGTACAGTGTTTTCCTGATTCAGCTCACTTCACTCAGCATCAGTCCACTTAAGTCTTTTTAGATTTTTCTGAAATCTGACTGCTCATCATTTCTTATAGCACAAAAGTATTCCACTACATTCATATACCTCAACTTGTTTAGCCATTGCCCATATGATGGGCATCCCCTCAATTTCCAATTCTCTGCCACCACAAAAAGAGCAGCCATAAATATTTTTGTACATGTGGGTTCTTTTTCTTCTAGTGGTGTATATATAACATGTTCACATACAGAATATGTGCGAAATATAATGCACAAGATATATAGTTAACATATTGACAAATATATATGTGTGTGTGTGTATATATATATATATATATATATATAAATATTTATACAAAGTAAATCCAGTGTTTGGGGTGCATTGACAACTTTGGGAATTTGGTGGTACTTGAACTAAACTTTGGAGGTAGCCAGTTTTTTGAAGTCTGAGCTGAGGAAGGAGAGCCTTCCAGGTAAGAAGGCAAACCCACAAAGACCTTGAGGTTGGGATGTGGGATGCTTTGTGTTTAAAAAAAAAACAAAACCAAGAAGGTGAGTTTAGCTGGAAATAGAAAGCCCATGAGGAGAAGTAATACACTACAAGTGGGAGGTAAGGTGGTAGCAGATTGTGAATTTCTTGAGCTGGGCAGTGGTGCCATCACACCTGGGTTATAGGAATGTAAAACTGGCAGTCAGTGGAGAAATTAGAGACTGGATCCAAGGAGACCGAATATGGAAGTTTCTGCAATAGTTTAGGACAGGGTGGCAAACCACTTCAAGACCAAATATAATAAAATTTTATTTAAAAATACAAAAATTATTCTTAGCTTGTGGGAGGTACAAAAATAAGCCTTGGGTGGATTTGACCCATAGTCATTCCTTCTTTCATCTACCTTACTTCCTTGCCAGCTACCTTCTAATCCTAGGGAAACTTCCCTCTGTCCTTCTTTAAAGATGGATGATTTCCTAGCCTGGAGCACCATTTCATGAGTTGCCTCAGTCATGCTCACTACATTCTCAATTTGGATTCCTTCTTTGGACTTCACTTTCTCCTGGCTTTGCCCATAGCTGGGCAGTCTATAATAATCTCTGCTATTTTCTACCTCCCTTTTATGTATTGAATTCCCCCATTAGAAAGATGCTTTATGGTAGGGATTATTTTGGTGGCTTGTATTTGTAACCCCAGTACATAATCCCCATCCCTACCCCTACCCCTTTTACCCTCAAAGTCAATATTATTATTCTAGACATTAGGAGAGAGGTTTAGAGATTTGTCTAGATCTACACACATGGAAGTATCTGAAGAAAGATTTCATCAAGAGTCTTCTGACTGTCCATAACCCTATCCAGATAGAAGGAAGTTAGGAAAAGAGAATAGTTTGAAAGTTAAATATGTCCATTTTGGTCACATTTGCTATGAAGTCAAGAAAGAGACTATTTTAAATTTGGAAGTTAGCTACATAGAAATGAGAGCTGATTTACATGTAATGGAAAAAATAAAATACCTCATACATTAAAAAAAAAAAAGAAATGAGAGCTGAACCTTTAAGAACTGATGAGATCAATAAGAGTATGAATTGTCCTACCTAACATGGATAGTAAGCATCAGATGTGGCATTTGAACCTAAGTCCTATGACTGGATCTAGTATTTTAAAGACTTAGATTCAGATTCAAAAAATCAACTGCCCAAGAATGGTTTGGGAGAATAAAACCCTGAGGGTTTATGATGAAGCTGCTAGGAAATCTATTTTAATCTTAAGGTGCAATTGTAGCAGTGCCCATGCACACAGAATTTACCATGCCACTGGCATCTACACTGACCATTCCTGGAGGCATAGACAGCTCAGCCCTGCATCCTACACTTGAACAATGTTGACCAAAGGAAATTATTCACAGAAGAGTAAACTGGGTGCAGGAGGTTAGAGATGGAATGGTTATAACAACTGGTAATGTTTATTTTTGTCGAACTTGTGGGTCATGTAGCTTACTTCGAATACTTGAAGAGTTGTAAAGTAGAGGAGAAGGCAGGCTTGTTTCATGTACCTCCAGAGGGTAGAATTGCAAGCAATAATGGGAACAGCACATAGGGAGAAATATTTATTTTTTTAAAGTGACCATGTATATATATATTTTTAAAGCATCTATCAATGTTACACTACACCATCCGATGACTTGCTTTTAACCATCACTCCATACATTTTACAACATAAATAAAAATTAAGGAAATTTTTAAAAAGTAAGAGTATGGAGAGAAGATTGCCTGGGACCAAGTTCTGTGGTATACCCGCACAAAAGGGTCAGGACCAGAAGAGAGTCCACAAGTGGAAAAAGTTTTAAGAAGGCCTGATATTAAAGTGTCTAAGAAAGAGAGGTATGTATGGTCAGCCATATGGTGAGACCAAGAAGGATGAGGACTGAGAAAAGCCAGTTGGAGTTGGGAATAAAGAGTTGATTGATTCCGGTTATGTTAGGTTTAGAGCAATTTTGCAAGGTATTTAGACATGAACTTTAGGTAAGAAAATGGAATCAATACATGAAGATAGCTTTCTTTTTTTTCTTCCTCTTTTTCCCCCCCTCAACTGCTCAGGCAGTTGAGGTTAAGTGATTTGCCCAGAGTCACCCAGCTAGTGTCTGAGGCCAATTTGGACTCAATTCCTCCTGACTCCAGGGCCTGGGGATACACTGTGCCACCTAGGTGCCCTGATAGTCTTCTCTTTGGAAAGAGTGACAGACTCAAATAAATTTTTCCTCTCTGTCCCTACAGAACCAGATCATAGTTCTGCATTTGGTTCAATGACTTGCTCAGAGTTTGAAGGTTCAAGCCAAAAAATAATTTAATTAAAATCTATTTAAATAGCTTCAGGTGAAACCAGTTCTTTATGTAGTTAAAAGAACAATTTAGGAAGATAAATACAGATAAAAGCTGATGTTTAGAAGGTGAAAAGCTTAGGAACTGAGCTAAAGGCTTTTTCAGGTATCTCATTTGATCTTCTAAGCAGCTCTTAGAGTTAGGTATTATTATTATTATTCCATTTTATAGTTGAGGTAGATGGGTTAAATCCAGGGTCACACAGCTAGTAAATGTCTGAAGCTGAAGTTAAACTTGTATCTTCTGGTTCTAGATGTGCCTTAAAGTTTCTTTGTTCACAATAGTCTTCTATGGTGTTGTGGGAGTGTGGTGATTTAACTCACATATGTCCATTTCCACTGGTGTTCAGTCCCATCAGTACCCTACCTTCAACTACATATGTATCATTCTTTTTTGGGGGGGGGGAGGCAATTGGGGTTAAGTGACTTGCCCAGGGTCACACAGCTAGTAAGTGTAAAGGGTCTGAGGCTGAATTTGAACTCAGGTCCTCCTGACTCCAGGGTTGGTGCTTTATCCACTCTATCCACTGCGCCACCTAGCTGCCCCATATGTATCATTCTTTTCTTTTTTTTTTCCCCTTGGGCGGGGCAATGAGGATTAAGTGACTTGCCCAGGGTCACACAGCTAGTAAATGTCAAGTGTCTGAGGCCAGATTTGAACTCAGGTTCTTCCGAATCCAGGGTTGGTGCTTTATCCACTGTGCCACCTAGCTGCCTCCTGTATCATTCTTTATGAAAAGGGCACACTTGTATTAAAGTCTTGAAACTGATAAGTGTATGAAGCTGGGCAACTCGGGTTGCCTCTCTAAGCCTCATTTTCTTTTTGTTAAAAAAAAGAAAAATTTGGATAGTCTACTCCATAGCTTTCACGTGGATTTATTAAGTACATAGTATGTGTAAATCACTCTTTTAGGAACTGCAGTTATGGAAACATATCCCCTGCAGGGACTTCAGCCTAATAGGGAACATATGGCATATACAGAAATAATTATATTATTAGAGTGGGATAAGAATATTAAAGAAGAAATTGTCAGAGATGTTGAGGAAAGAAAGACAACTTAGAGGAGATGATATCAGCTTAGGTTTCATGAGAAGGTGGCCTTCAAATTCTGCCTTGAAATGAAAGAAGGATTTCAGTAGGCAGAAATGAGGGAATGCCTTCCCTATATGACTTTTAATGCTGAAGTGGGAGATTGTTTTGATCTTCATTTGCTACTCTTATTAATACAGTATAAAATTATACTTACTTTAAAAGAAATCAAAGCAATTATGTCACTCTCTTTGCTCTTTCTGAGTTTGTGGTTAACCAAAACCCTTAAGTAAAATTTAAAAATTTTGCTGCTATGTTCTAAGGCCTCTTATCATTCAAGTAATATACTTTGTAATCATATCTAGTTGCACTATATTTTTATTTTTTAATTTTTTTGTTTTTAAATTAGCAGCAGGTAATCTGATACAGGTTTATATACACACACACAATAACATTAATCCTATTTCTGCATTAGTCATGTTATAAGAAAAATCAGAGCAATGATGAAAAACCTCAAAACAGAAAAAACAACAGCACCAAAAACAAAAGAAATAGTATGGTTCATTCAGCATCTATACTTCAGTTTTGTTTTTTTTCTTGGATTTGGAGATCCTCTTCTATCATGAGTTCCCTGGAACTCTTCTATACCATTGCATTGGTGAGAAGAATATAGTCCATCACAGTAGATCAATGCTCAATGTTGATGATACTGTGTACAGTGTTCTTCTGGTTCTGCTCATCTCAAGTTTCACTATATTTTTAAAAAAGTGGGCATAAACCCTTCATATGTGGTTTGACCTGAGAGTACAGATTTATGAGGAAACTTGATAAATGGTAAAGTGCTATATCTCTTTCCTTCTTATCTCTTTTTCTTTAAAATCCTTTTATAGTCACATCAAAAATACACGAGAAATTGAGGGAGCAGTCAGGATATATATTTTAAAATATTTATTGATAATTTTTGTTTTAAATTATTTCTAGGTATCTCCACCAACCCCCTTCCTGTGAACCTGCTCATGTTAGAAAGAAAACAATTCACTAAGATCAAACACATGAACTATACTGACTGTGACATTTTTTACACTCATAGTCTTCCCTTCCTCCTTCCAACAGTGAAATGAACAATGTGTATTTTCTTATCATTCACATAAATCTTGATCTGTTTCCCTGCATTTTTTTTATTTCTTACTGCAAAATTCTGTTCCATTCTTCAGTTGGTTTCTAGTTGATTGCTAGAACAAATGTTGCAGTGAATATACTGGAATGTTTGTAACCTTATTCTCCTTGGGATATATGCCCAACAGTGGTTTTCCATGTCAAGCAAGGGGTATAAAGAGTTGTCATCCTCATCCCCCCAATAATTACAAATGGTATTAAAAAACGATTAGTACCATACCAGTCTAACTATTGAAGGATTATTTTATTGAGCTAAACAAAATAGAAATTCATTTGACAGAACAAAAGGCCAAATCTGAAGAGAAATAATAGCAGGAAAAAAGGAATGAAAGAGGAACAGTACTTCATACCTTAAATTATATTATTAAATACCAGTATCAAAACTATTTGGTACTGATTTTTAAAAAAGTTAAAGTACATTGGTGGATTACACAAGCAAAGATCACAAAGTTGAATATATTAGTTCAGTGTTGAATGGATAGATGAAGCTTTTATTAAATGCTTCCTATCTGCCAGGCTCAACTCTACGGATGGAAATGCAAGCAAGGAAGATGTTTTCTACTTTTTGTCCATTTGCATTCTAATTGGGAAAGACTAGATGGGGCATGGTATGGAGATGACCAAGACATCTAACTAAAAGCACTTTTCAGAGTAGATTACAAATGCCTACATGATTAAAATAGCAAAGGTGTAACAAAACTACTGAAAGGTAGTTTATTGCCTTTTAAGTGTGTTTATTTTATGCAAAAAATCTCTTCAGTTCAGTTTGATGTACACAAATAAAAGTTGTGCTGAATTTTGTGTGGAATGAAAAAGGATTAAGTGCTTGGTGAAATAGTTATTGTTCTTTAAGAATTCTTATCATTTAATAAAACATACAAAGATGGGTTCAGTTTCATGGCAAGTTATTTAGCTTCAGAGTTGTCCTTTCCATAATTATGTAAGTTGACTCCTGTCACAGATTTTTTTTTTAATGGCATTTTTAGTTTTTATATCCATTTGGAATTTATTGTGGTATATGATCTCAAGAGCAGATAGTAGGTACTTGAAAATACTGAAGTATAACTCCCACATCTTGACAGAGATGGACATAAAATTGAGAGTGAGATATGCATTCTCTGAATCTTAGTCTTGACCAGTGTGTTGATTTATTTTGCTATTCAAAGAAGAGCTTCTAATGAGTTCTTTCATAGGTTAGGATAGATTTCTGCATAGTCAAGTGCAGTATCATGTCATTTTCAAAACTGTCCTGCTTGTCTGTGCTCCTTTCAGAACTTCATCTAAATTCTGTTCTTTTCATTTAATCAAACATGTTTTAATGACATTTTTCAGGATTCCTGTTAAAATCCCCTTTTCCTCCCAGTCCTCCCTGTCTTTTAAAAATACATAGTGAGCGCAGTGGTGTGTGTGTGTGTGTGTGTGTGTGTGTGTGTGTGTGTGTGAGAAAGAGAGAGAAATTCTTTTACAAATTAGCATAATCAAAAACAATAATAGCTAGAATTTATATAACACTTTAAGGTTTACAAAGTGTCTTAAAAAATCTTAGTTTATCATCAAAACAACGCTGATAGTTAGACACTATTAATATACCCATTTTAGAGATGAGGAAACTGAGGCAGGCAGAGAATAAATGACTAAACTAGGGTCACACACCTATTAAGTGTTTGAAGCTGCTTTGAACTCAGCTCTTCTTGTCTCCAGGTCCAGTTCTGCATTCACTGAGTACCTAGTTGAATACAGTTTGTATCTTTTTCCATTTTTCTATCTAGTGGTTAGTAGTACACATCTTCACTACTCTTCTGGAATTGTGGTTGATCATGGTTCATTATATTGATCAAGAGTTTTTTTGTTGTGTTTTCTTTACAACATTGTTGTCCTTGTATAAACTGTTCTCTTGGTTGTGCTCACTTCATTTTTTTGTTTGTTCATACTACCTAGATTTTTCTAAAATCATCTTTTTGTTATTTCTCAAGGCATAATAATACTGCATTACAGCCATCATAGTACATTTGTTTAGCCATCCCTAGATTCTCATTCTCCCCCCCCCCCCTCCATTTTAGCTCCCCTTAAAGGATTTTGAAATTCATCTTGCTTGCAACTTTTCCTTTCCCAGTGTTATCCTCCCTTTCTCTGCTTGTTTTTCAGTTGAATTGGATATATTCTTTAGTATTTCTTTTTCTTTTTTTTTTTTTTTGGTGGGGGGGTGGGGGGCACAAAGCTATTGGGGTTAAGTGACTTGCCCAGAGTCACACAGAGCTAGTAAGTGTCAAGTGTCTGAAGCTGGATTTGAGCTCAGGTTCCCCTGAATCCAGGGCCAGTGCTCTATCCACTGCCACCTAGCTGCCCCCGGATATATTCTTATATACAAGTTCCTGAGTGAATTTAGCTCTCTATTGTTTATTTAAGAGTGAGATTAAATATCTATTTCCTGTTAACCCTTTTCCTCTATGTATGCTCTATTTCTCATATTTGGGTTATGTGAAAGCAAAATTCTTTTCCTCTTATCCTTTTCTACACTTTTCTTTTTTTCCCTCCATTCTCTCTCTGCTCTTCAGAGTTTCAGAATAAAACCAGTTCTAGAGCCTCTGTTTTTCTAATTATTATGTATATTATTTTTGACATTTTTCAGAGTCAAGAGATTTAGGCTATAGTAACAATTTTACCTTTATATAAAATCTTGAAATCTTCTATTGCATTTTTATGATATAAAATAAAGCTTATTCCATTAGAGTTGGTTAAAGTTTTGTCCAGATGTTGTTGCATAGAACTATTCAGCAAAATTTTCAAGGTGTAAAAAAGCATTCTATTCTGAAGAAAAGTCTTGTGGGAACAATTGATTTCAAGGGATGCACTATTAAAGCAGGCAGCCCATCAGTTTCCGAGAAGTAATTTGGATCTGATTTTTTGAGAAATTTTCTTCTGCATTAGTATGGTTCATATACTTCTAGGCATAATGCAAGTAACTATAAAGTTAGTGTCATAATTTAATGAGTTTTTAATGAGTTTTCATTGTTTAATTACAGGCCTCGAAACAGAGGAAAAACTACAGTGGAGGATGATGATAGCACGGATGGGTTGGAGGCAGCAGAAACAGAAAACACCGTTGAAACAGGTAATGAATTAAGAATCCTATTAAATGTGCTTACTTTTTACTGACCCAGGTTGTGAAATTTAAAAACTAATACGTGGTAGTAGTGGTATCATTTGGTTTTTTTTTGTTTTGTTGTTAGTTTTTTACTTTTTGAAAAATGTCTGTAACTTAATTAGATTGGGTTCTCCTACTTGGCTTGGAGAACTGTGATTTATCTAAGTAGGAGAACCCAATCTAATTAAGTTACAGACATTTTGTAAGGTAGTTCCATTAATTTTAGTGTACTCATGAGTTAATGTTAATGTGTCCTTTTTTCTTTGCTCTCCTACCACCTTTTCTTTATAATTTCTGATTGTCTGAATTTAACTAGGCTCATCTTAATACTGGTCATCCAGTATGTCACCCTATGCTCTAAGCCTTTCTTGATTGCTGCCAGAGCTCATACACTACAGCCAGGCTCACTTTTATGTTGCAGTGAGACATTATTAGAGTAGAACGTAGGGTAAAGATTTTAGATTATAGAAAAAAAGAGTACTGTATTGCTTTGGTACACATATTTAAAACTTCCCTTTCGAGGTGGCTAGGTGGCGCAGTGGATAGAGCACTGGCCCTGGAGTCAGGAGTACCTGAGTTCAAACCCGGCCTCAGACACTTAACACTTACTAGCTGTGTGACTCTGGGCAAGTCACTTAACCCTAATTGCCTCAAAAAAATAATAATAATAAAAAAGAAGTTTAAAACTTCCCTTTATTAAGCCTCAAACAAATTTGTTAGAAAGAAAATATGATATGATATATGAGAAGACAGATTTATTCCCTACTTTCTGCTTAGCTCTCTTGAGTTTGAGAGGTACTATAATTTTACTCAATTTTAGAAACATTCAGTGCCTGGTATGTGCCAGAGTGGGGATACAAAGGAGAAAGGAATATTTGTTTTCATCTACCGTATTTTCTGCCTGGTCAAAACAACATGTACATAAATAAATAGAAGTATGTACAAAGTACCTTTTGTGATAGATAATAAGGGAAGTTATTAGCAAGGGCCCTCTGTAGTTAAGTGGCACTTGGTCTCATTATAAATGGAGCTGGGTTCCAGTGGAGCTAGGTTTCAGAAATTTCAGAATTAGAAAGAAAGCATTTCAGGTGTGGGTAGTAAACTGTGCAATGACCTGAAGATGACTGAGCTTGCTTGCTTGCTTATTTATTTATTTATTTATTTATTCATTCATTCATTCATTCATTGGGGGGGGTATAAGGCAATTGGGGTTAAGTGACTTGCCCAGGGTCACACAGCTAGTAAGTGTTAAGTGTCTGAGGCTGGATTTGAACTCAGGTCCTCCTGACTCCAGGGCCAGTGCTTTATCCACTGTGCCACCTAGCTGACCCTGGGAGACAATATTATGGAAGGGGAACCTTAAATTATATCAAGGAGAATATAATGAAATCAGTCTGGCATTTAAGTTTTTTGCATTAGTTACAAATAGACCGACCTATTTTATCCTGAGGCAGCTGCTAAATCATCTTGAGTAGGAGAATAACACGATCAGCCTGTGTCTGGTACTAAATCCCCTTTTAATCCCCCCCCCCAGAAACAAAACCCCAAACCCCAAAATGTGTAGGAAGACTAGTGGATAATTGTCGTTAGAATTTGGATTAAGTATTATTTTATTTGGATAGAATGAACCTCAGAGACATAAAGGGAATGGAATAGTGGGGGCAAAGGGAATATCTGAAAGTGGAAACTAGGAATATGGTTTATTTTTCATCTTGGGCCATTGTGTTAAGGAGCATAAGAAGGTGTTTCAAGTTTTTGCAATTGTAAGAAGATAGAATGTAGCATGAAGTGGAGAGAGAACTAATAAAAGGGCAATTTTTGAAAGTCTGTGTTCCTGGATAGGCTTTTGAAATATTTTATATATTTTGATAATTATTTTAAGTGGAATTTCTGGTAGGTCTTATTGATAACATTCTGCAATGCTGGTGATTTATGTTGCTTCTAATTTGATATCTTGCAACTTTGCTGAATTTATCATTTCTACAAACTTTTTACTTGTCTCAGGTTTCTTGCTTAGGACTTTTAAGATTGGTTTTCTGTTTTGCTGTAGTTATTGCCTCAGCTTGTTTTTCTTGTTTAACTACGTTAGCAAACATTTGAAATACTATATTAAATAATAGAGTTGATAATGACCATCCTTGCTTAATCTTGATCCTGTTGGAAAGGCTTCATACTTTTTTCTGTTATGTGGTGTAAGGGACTAAAATTCTAGCTAGTCTGTCTAAAATATCTGAGTGGTCACCAACAAATTATAAGCTTTAGCAAGAGTTAGACTTGTATAAAAGTCTAACTTATTAAGGAGAATAAGAATTTGGTGAAGAGAGAAAGAGGCCTAGATTCAGCTCTCTATGTCAGGAAGCCTGCATTTCTGCTCTACTCTCCTGATGAAAGAGAGCGAGCGAGAGAGAGAGCAAGCCTCGCCTATTCTTCGTCCCACAAGCCTCCTGTGAAACTGGGAACATCCCATCAACAAGCACACACAACTCCAAGCTAATTGGCTGGTAGCTTTGATAGATAGTGCCCATGAGCAGATGTCACTTCCCGACGCCAAGGAAAAGCCGCATGGCTTGCCCTCAGACGCCTTCTCCTCATGGCGAAGCTTTCTTACAGTAGCTCTCCAGCAGGTGGCGTCACTCCAATCGATAAAGTGGGATGTTTGCTTTTCATTTTAGATACAGTTTACTGTATTAGGACAAGGTTCTTTTTTTCCCCCCTATTTTAACATTGTTTTTTTTAAAAAATCAGAAATGGATGTTGGATTTTGTCAGTCCTCTTTAGAATACATTGATGTGATTCCATGATTTTTTTTTTAAATAATACTCATCATTTTTATGTTTATTTTCATGTTGTACTAATCTTGCATTACTAGTATAATTTTAATCTTTTTAGTGTGTTGTATAGTACGTTTGTTAATATTTGTTAATATTTTATTTAAAATTTATTCATCAGTATTCATTAAGGATGTCAGTTTATAATTTTCTTCCTCTGGTTTCATTTTGGGATTTGTTCTGCTTTTGTTTTTTGGGATTAATCTAAGTATCAGCATTACAAATCTACTTTGCTATCTTTATTTATTTATGTATTTATTTATTTATTTTGTGTGTTGTTTTTGGTTTGTTGAGGCAATTGGGGTTAAGTGACTTGCCTAGGGTCACACAGCTAGTAATTGTTAAGTGTCTGAGGCCAGATTTGAACTCAGGTCCTCCTGAATTCAGGGCTGGTGCTCTATCCACTTCACCACCTAGCTGCCCCCTACCTTGCTATCTTTAAAAAAACACATCTGTAATGTGGCAGGAGTTTAGAAAGGTACAATTCAGTTGTAAATATCATTGGTTTCTTTGTTTTTTATTTTTTTTTAATTGGGGGTTGATGTATGAGTTCATTTTCCCCCCTAATATTGGGTTATATAGTCTATTAATCAGAAGTGTTTTTGGTGATTTTGAGGGAAAACCATCCTCTTTTCAATAATTCTCAGGAACTTAGTAGTGATGTGTCAAAGGCTCTTTATTTCCTTCTCATGAGAAGGAGGCACCCTAGTGTGCAGCTAGTGGGTGCCAAGAAAGGGGGCTCGAAGGCCCTGTTTTATACCCTAGTCCCTAATGCTAATGGACCCTCCCCCTTTTCATCACTGGTCAGATTACTCAAGGGTTACAATCTACACACAAAAACTAGCTATAATTGGAATGCAGTATTCCCACCCCTTTTTCTTGTATGGGCATAACTCAGGAGTGGACCTTATACTTCCTTATATGGACACAACTCTGGAGCAGACCTTATTGAGATCCGGGCTCCTTGAACCATGTGACCTTGCTAGCCTGAGGGGAAGGAGAGGATCTGAGACCTTTGTCCTACAAACAGGTCAGGAGGAATATGACTGACTGTTATATCCACATTGAGAGGAGACAACTATCCATTTTCTCATAGTGATGATTCATCTGTTCTTTGTTACCAATTCTGTTAATATAATTGGACAATATTTCTGACAAAATAAATTTTTATGAATTTTATTTTTTAAATAAGGATTCAATTTTCTTAGATTTAGAGAGGTTAAGTCTCATCCTTTTGATTTCCTCCTTCCCCTACTCCCCAATCCCTATTTGTTCACCTTGATTATATGAGATAATTTTCCCTAGCCCTCATTTCTCTTCATCCCCTAGGGTATTTTTCTTGTTCTTTTTCCATTCTTCTCCTGAAATCATCAAGACATAGAAGAACAACTTCTAGGCCTTGTTTAATTAAACTCCCTCTGTGACCACTGTTGATGATAATAAGGTTTGGAGTGGAAAGATGTATCATTTTTCCATATTTTTAGTAAATGGTTTATCCTTATTTGTCCCTTTTGATCATTCATGTTTCTCTTAAATTTCTTACTTCTTATGTTTGGACTTCATTGTTTCCATGGAGTGCTGATTTTTCCTTAGACATACTTTAGAAGTTGTCTGTTTCATTAAAGGTCTGCTGGTGGTTTTTTTTTTTTCCCCTTTAGGCATATAGGTCAGTTCCTGTGCTATTGTGCTACTTGTGTTGTCTTTTGTCTTGTAGAGTACCAAATCCAAGCTCTCTGTTTCTTTATGGTGGTGGCGGCTAAATCATGTGTTAAATTGACTGTGGCTTTTTGTTCTTGATTCTCTTCTTCCCCCTCCTCTCTTCTTCTCCCCCCCCCCCCCATACTTGCAGTATTTAAAACTGGAAGCTCTGGATTTTGGCTTGGATTTTACTGGGAGTTATTTTGGGGTTGGAGGAGGAGGCTGGTGGATTCTTTTATTTTTTTAAACACTTCAGGGATCATTTTATTGATCCTTTACAGAAAATAGGACTTTATTTGCCAGGAAGGATGATGCCATCATACTTCTGCTGGAACCAGCATGTGCCTTCCTCTTTGCTAATTCTGTGTTTGGCCCCAGTGCAGCCTGTCCTCTGCTTTTTGTCTTCAGTGCTAAAGCTGGCCCTACCTACAGTCCAAGCTGTAGGTGCCAATGCTTGGGTTGTGTTTAATCTCCAGGTCGATATGCTCTTGGATCCCAAAGCCAGAGCTGCCTGTGTTTGAGAAGTTATTAACTCATATTATCCCACCTTTAGCTCCACGAACTGTACCGTGAACTGCGATCTCATTTCTCCTGATTCCAAAAGATCTGACAGTATAGCGAGCTTTGGAGAACGCTGGGGTTTGGCCTGTGAGTTGCTCCAACACTTCGGCAGCCTGGGTTAGACGATCCCCACTCTCCCCAACACAGATGTTGAGTCAGAGCTTTCGATACCCAGTTCACACATGGGGTTTTCCTTGGGTTTTCCTTTTCACTTTGATCTTGCACCATGGTGGAAAACCAGAAGAGACAGTGGATTCTTTCTATTTCTTATTTGTCTTTTGGTTTTAAAAGATCTGGGTACTTTTCTTTCATAAAATAGGATGTCTGGGCTATTTTGGTCATGGCATTCAGATAATTTAATGATACTTAAATTTTTTTCTCCTTGTTTTTTTTGGGGGGTGGGGGCAATGAGTCTTAAGTGACTTGCCCAGGGTCACACCAGCTACTAAGTGTCAAGTGTGAATCCAGGGTCAGTGCTTTATCCACTGTACCACCTAGCTGTCCCTCCTTGATTTGTTTTTGAGGTCAGATTTAGGTATGAATGAGATTTGTTTTCTCTCATTTTTTTTCAATCTTTTGTCTTTGTTTTATTATTTTTTGTTATCTGAAGAAATCATCTTCTAGTTAGAGACCGTTGTGATTATCAGGGAGTTTGTTTTGGGAAGATTATTGTCAAATAGCAAGGTGTTTCCTAGGCATTTGTTTTGGGGTACATGAAACAGTAAACTATTGAATTAAAACATTAAAGTTTCTTGTCAGTGTTGGAGGGACTTTGGAAAGATAGAAATGTCAATACATTGTTTCTAGGAACTTTAAATTGATCTAGCTGTTGTGCAGAATAATTTGAAGTTATGCCGTGAGTGTGCCTAAGATGTCTGGGCCATTTGGCTTGGAGATTATAGTGGTTGGCATGTTCTGAGGAGGCCAATAAGAAAAAGAAAGCCGTGCAGGGTCGGGCGTGTGTGTGGGGCAGTGTAAACTGAAGCACTTTTAGCTGTACTTTTTGGGGTAAGTGTGTACTAGAAATCAAGCAAAAATGCCCATCTATTTTTGGGGTTGCCTAAATCTCTAGTTCATTTGACTATAATGGAATATTACTGTGGTTCATAAATTGTGAATGAGATAAATACAGAGAAACATTGGAAGAAATATCAATTGATGATAAGTAAATTAAGCAGAACAAGGTATATCTACATGTTGATTTCAGCAGTGTAAAGGAAAAGAGTAATAAAAAAATGATAAGTAAATACCACAATTTTCGTGACCCAATAGCTTTCTCAAAGAAGAGCTATGAAAAGAACATTCTGCTCTTCTTTACAAAGATGGGGAACCATGGGTGTGGAACATGTCAAATAATATCAGGCTTGTTTGATAATGGCAGCAATCTTCATTTAGTATTTTCCCTCATATCTTTTTTTTTTTTTTTTTTTTGCGGGGGGAGAGGTGAGGCAATTGGGGTTAAGTCACTTGCCCAGGGTCATACAGCTAGTAAGTTGTGTCTGAGGCCATATTTGAACTCAGGTCTTCCTGACTCCATGGCTGGTGCTCTATCCACTGTGCCACCTAGCTGCCCCTCCCTCATAATCTTTTTAAAAAGTATTATAAAATATTATTCCATCTGAAAAAGGTATGGGGAAAGACTATGCTGGGAAATATATGTTTATTCTTTCTTCAGTCATATTGCTTTTTTAAACAGTCCAAAACTTATTTATCTCATTGTGTATCTTTTATTTTTACTTAAATTCATTTTATTTTTAAATTTGATAATTTTTACATTGGCTCCAAGAAGTTGGTGGTCAACCCATATATAGCTAATTCTGGCATAATCTTCCAAATCAGTAGTGGTTCCTTTCCTGTCTGAAAATGTAATTTTCACTTGTTCATAGATTCAATCTACTCCTTTAAAATGAAGCTCAATAGTTAACATTTATATTCATTAAAGCTATCAATATCTTCTGTAAGTAACCTTTTCTGATATCCCAAATAGCAGTGCTATGTCTTTGAAATTGCTGCATATTTATTATTTTCTATATTTATTTGCTGTCTATATATTAGTACTTGGTGTGTGTTGCTATTCTATTATAAGCTCCTGGTGAGTAGGCATTGCTTCATTTCTCATACCTTTATTCCCTGCACCTGCCACGTTGTAGGCACAATACAAAAATTTCTTGAGTGATGATAATTGGTTCACTGTTTGCCTCCCCAGTAATATCCAACTTTTCTTTGAAAGTACATATTCATGATGTATAGTTGTGAGGCAACGTTTGGCTACTTTCATTCTTAAATTCTCATGTTTTCTTCCAGTTTCTTGTGCCTTCATGTATTTCTGCATTTTCAGTGGTCACCCAGTCTCCAAATATATGTTGATTTAAATTGAATTTTAGAGGGCTATAACACTAAAGTGAACTGTAAAAAACAAATTTTTTTTTCGCTTTTTGCATAGAAAATTCAGTTTGGGAATTCTTGGTGGGGATTATGGCTGGTAATATCAAATTTGATTTGTTTATTTCTATTGAACTACCTCTTTCCCTTCACTCTCCCCTTTGCTATCTCCTTTTTCTCTTTCCTTGTCTTTCTCTGCTCCCCATTTTCTCTCTTTCTCTCCCCCCCCCCCAACTCTCTTACTTTCTCTATTATCTCTGTCTTTCTGTTTTCTCCTCATTGGTTTTTTCTCCTCTTCAGAGGATGACTGACTGCATAGGAGTGTGGTATATGTACTTAGGAAGGTGATTGAAAATCAAAGTATATGTAGGATTTTTTTCTCAAAGAGCCTTGTGCCTGGAATTCTCTTAAATTTCCTTCTAACAACATATTTAAGTTACATATTGTTCTCTAAGTTAAGTTAATGAGATGACATTTATATCCACTCAATAATTCTTTGGAATGATCTTTGGTTGAGTAATATACATTGTCTCTTTTACTCATGGTAAACTATTGTTTAGAATTGATCTCTCCGGGGCAGCTAGGTGGCACAGTGGATAAAGCACCAGCCCTGGAGTCAGGAGGACCTGAGTTCAAATCCGGCCTCAGACATTTGACACTCATTAGCTGTGTGACCCTGGGCAAGTCACTTAACCCTCATTGTCCCACAAAAAACAAAAACAACAACAAAAAAAGTCTCTCATTTAAAAAATATTAGTACAATTTTTAAACCAATTTCTTAGATTATGCTCTAGATTTAGCTGTTATCTAATTCATTCTTTACACCTTCACCAATACCAGATAATTTTTCTAATGGATTGTTCTGACCTAAAACTTTTGCTTAAAAACTTTTCACCATTGTTTACTGAATAAAGAATAAACTCTTGATATTCCTCAACAGTCTAATTTTCACCTACATTCGAGCCTTATCAAACTACTTCCTTTCACAGGATCTGTTTTCCAGCCATACTAAATGACTTTCCTTCTTTTTTCTCCTATATCCATCCAACCCAGTGCCCTTGTTCATTCCCTGCACTGTCTCCCAATTCCATTTGAAAAGCTCCTTCAGAGTCTGATTCAATCTCTAACTTCTCTCAGAAGTCTTTTCTTGCCCCATAGCCTCTCAACTCTGAAACTGATTTTACCCTCAAATCCTTGTTGACTCCATCCTTTGCTTCTTTCTTGTTCACCCTTATGCCATAGCTATTTTCATAGGTGATTATAAGCTCCTTGTGAGCAAACTCTGTATTTCATATAACTAGCTTAGTAGTTAGTTGTTTGAATGAAAGGCATGTAGTTTTTATTTTGTCATTTATACCATTAACACACAAGAAAGGCAAACCTGTTATTTAAGTAAACCTAGGACGACTACTTTCACATGCCAGGGTAGAAGTTGCCAAGCAGTGCCAAGGTAAATCAATTTCATTACCTCTGTAAAAATACTGAGTGAGGGTAGACTGTCCTCAAATGTGAGTTTGGCATTAATAAAATTCTTCCTAAGCATCATTGTAAGCTGACTGGTTTACCAAGTAACTTTTTTTTTTTTTGGCGGGGCAACTTTATCCACTGTGCCACCTAGCTGCCCCTATCAAGTAACTTTTAAAAACCAGTCTCTCTCTCTCTCTCTCCCTCTCTCTCTCTCTCATCTATTTAGTAAGATATTTCCCAAATACATGTAAAAATTTTTTTTAACCATCATTTAAATTTTTTTTCTAAATTCTGATTTCATTTGTATGTGTGAGGTTCTGTAAAAAATATTTCCAGAAAATGAAAACAAAATAAAACAAGAAAAAGGAAAATAAAGGTACGATTCAATTGATACAGAATTCATCACTCTGGAAAGGTGGAGGTAATTAGCATTTTTCATCATGTTGAGTTTTTCAATTTTCTCTGACTGTCCTTGACCCCACTGAGGTTTTCTTGGCACAGATAACTGAAGTGGTTTGCTATTATTCTCCAGCTCATTTTACAGATGAGCAACTGAGGCAAACAGGGTTAAGTGACTTGCCTAGCATTACAACTAGTAAGAGGCCAAATTTAACCCCAGGTCCTCCAGAATCCAGGGCTGGTGCTTTAGCCATTTGATCAAGGATCCTTTGGAATTGTGTTGGATCATTGATCTGTATAAAAATAGCTAAGTTTTTCATATTTGGTCATCTATGACTATTGCTTTTACTTTGTACAATGTTTCCCTGGTTCTGCTCACTTCATTTTCCATGAGTCATATGTCTTCCAAGATTTTTCTGAATCTGTTCTGCTTTTCATTTCTTATAGCATAATAGTATTCCATCACGATCATATGCCACAACTTATTCAGCCATTCCATAATTGTTGGCCTTCCCCTCAATTTCCAATTCTTTGCCACCATAAAAAGACTAGCTATGAATATTTTTCTACAAATAAGTCTTGTTAGATTTTCTTTGATTTTTTTTCAGATATAGACCTAGAAGTGATAGAGCTGGTTCAAAGGGTTTTCGGACAGTTTTTATAGCCCTTTGGACATAGTTCCAAATTGTTCTCTAGAATGGTTAGAACAGTTCATAACTCCACCAACAGTGCATTAATGCCAGTTTTTCAACATCCCCTCCACCATTTGTCATTTTCCTTTTCTCATAGGTGTGAGGTGGTATTTTAGTTATTTTAATTTGAATTTCTCCAATCAGTGATTGAGCGCATTTTTATGTGACTTTTACCCCCTTTGTAATCCAATGTATTTTATTTTTCTTATAATAAATAAATTTATTTAAAGTTTTGAGTTTCAAATTCTATCCCTCCTTCCTTCCCTTCCCTCCCTCTGCCCTGATGTGGTGAGCTACACATGTGCAATTATGTAAAACATTGCCAAATTAGTCATTTTGAAAAAGAAAAAGTTGAATAAAAGAAAAAAATGAAAGTGGAAAAACAGCATGCTTCAGTCTGCGATCAGTCATTATCAGTTCTTTCTTTGAAGGTAGATATTATGCTTCCTCGTTAGTCCTTTGAGATTGTCTTGGATCATTGTATTGTTCATGTGATTTTTGATAGCTTTGATTTCTTCTGAATAATACTTGTTCCTATCCCTTAATCATTCATCAGTTGGGGAATTTTGCTAAGTAACCTTCTGTCTGTCTGTCTTTCTTCAGGGCAATGAGGGTAAAGTGACTTGCCTAGAGTCACACAACTAGTAAGTGTCAAGTATCTGAGGCTAGATTTGAACTCGGGTCCTCCTGAATCCAGGGCCAGTGCTTTATCCACTGCGCCACATAACTGCCCCCACTAAGTAATCTTGAGAATTAAGGGGCATATGGTTGTTGTATTTAGGTAGCAGTCACATGTAAGAAAGTGAATGGTCTAAAAGTGGGTGAAGATGACTTGAAACAAGTAGTGTATACTTTATTATTAAAATCTTAAGGCAGAGACTGTATGATAAGTTTGATGGGAGTCATGGACTTTGTTGAGAGTGAAAGAAATTTCAGACAATTCTTGTTTCTTCTGAACCTGTATTTGATGATCTATGAGGAAATGGGCTCTACCTTATTTGATCTCATTCCTGAAGCTAGGCTATCCCAGAAGATAACAGAAAGCTAAAGTTGCTTTAAATCTTTTTTACTACATCCAACCATTCTGTAGAGCAATTTGGAATTGTGCCCAAAGGACCATAGAAGTGTGCATATACTTTGATCCAGCAATAATACCACTGCTAGGTTTGTATCCCAAAGACATCCCCAAAAAGATAAAAAAGACCTATTTGTACGAAAATATTTATAGCAGCTATTTTTGTAGTGGCTAAAAATTGGAAGTCAAAGGAATGCCCATCAGTTGGGGAATGGCTAAACAAACTGTGGTATATTACTAGAAATGACAAGCCAGGATGACTTCAGAAAGGCCTGAAAAGACATGTATGAACTGATCTATAGTAAAGTGATAGAACCAAGAGAACATTGTATACAGTGACAGTGGTTTTGTTTTGTTTTGTTTTTTGGCGGGGAAATGAGGGTTAAGTGACTTGCCCAGGGTCACACAGCTAGTAAGTGTCAAGTGTCTGAGGCCAGATTTGAACTCAGGTACTCCTGAATCCAGGGCCAGGGCTCTATCCACTGCGCCACCTAGCTGCCCCCGATATTCTTTGATGAAGAACTATGAATGATTTAACTATTCTCAGCAATAATGATCCAAGACAGTGCCAAAGGACTAATGATGAGGCATACTATCCTATTTCAAAGAAAGAACTGATATTGATTGAACAGACCGAAGCATGCAATTTTTTCACTTTCATTCTTTCATATTTTTTCTTTTATTCATGTTTTTTTATGCAAAATCACTAATATGGTAATGTTTTACATGATTGCACATGTGTAATTAATGTATATCTTATCACCTACTGCCTGAGGACAGTGGGGAGGGAAGGAAGGAGGGACAAAATCTCGAATTCAAAACTTTAAATAATGTTATTTTTAAAATGTTATTTTAAAACTTTTTTTACTAAAACAGTTTTTTTATTAATGCCTTTTGTTTTTTACATCATCATAGTCTTCCTCATGTTTCTCTCCCCAGAGAGCCATCCTTTGTAATAAATAGTATTTTTAAAGAAAAAAAAGGAAAAAAAATTCAGATAACTACTATATATTAATATATATAATACTATATATTATATATTAATATAAATAAATAAATATAATTAATATAAATAAATAATTAATAAATATATATTAATATAAATTATATATATATACTATACATATTAATATAAATAAGACTTTTTTCAAAGTATAAAACTGGTATACCTGCCCCTTTCATGGAATGGTGGATTGGATATGCCTTCTTATAACTCCAAATTCCTTTCATCCTTGATCTTTATAGTTTTGCTGCATTCACTTTTGATTTTTGTTTTGTCTCTGATGGTTCATTCTTTTTACACTGTTGTAATTGTGCATATTGTTTTCTTGACTCTACTTGATAAAGATCATTGCATGCTTCTCTGTATTCATCACATTTATTATTTTTTACCACACAGTAATTTGTTTAGCCCTTCCCTGGTTCATGAGCATCTTTCATTTCCAAAATTTTGCTATCACAAAAAGTGATACTATAAATATTCTGGAGTGTATGTGAATGTTTTTCCTTGTTGATGGCTTTTTTGTTGACCAGGAATAGAGTCTGTGGCTTAAAGGGTATAAACATTTTCATCACTTTAGTTCCACAACTCCTCCCAAATTGACTATTACTATTTATTGTTATGTCTTCCTATATGTGCATTTCTCTTACTGCTACAAATTTGAAACTTTTTTTGATGTGGGAAATTTTGTTCATTTCACTTGACCAATTCGCAGTTGAGGAATGGCTCAAGTATATGTGTATGTCTTAGTTACCAAACCTGTCTCAGAGAGGTTTGATATCCAAAGATTGTTTCCTTTCTTATCCTAGGTACATTATTTCTATCTCTACAGAAGCTTTTAAGTTTCATGTAATCAGTATTAAACTTTTTATCTTTGGTAAATGCCTTTATCTCTTATTTGGTTAATAGAAAATATCCAATCCATAGCTATTCAAGGTATGTGTTCTTTTCTTATACTTCTTAAAAATAATATGGTCTTTAACATTAAGATCACATAAGGGCTATAGAACTATGCATATCTTTTGATTGAGCAATATCACTGCTAGGTTTATATCCCAAAGGCATCTCCCAAAAGAGAAAAAGACCTATTTGTACAAAAATATCTATAGCAACTCTTTTTGTGGTGGCTAAGAATTGGAAATCAAAGGAAGGCCCATCAATTGGGGAATGGCTAAACAAACTGTGGTATATAACAGTGATGGTATATTACTGTGCTATAAGAAATGACAAGCTGGATGACTTCAGAAGGGCCTGGAAAGACACATTATGTTTTACATAATCATACATGTATAACCCAAATGTGATTGCTGCCTCAGGGAGGGGGATAGGGAGGGAAAGAAAGAGGGATAAAAATCAGAACCCAAAACTAAAAATAAAAAAGTTTATTAACAAAAATTCAGATCACATATCTAGGAGAATATTGGATAATGTGTTGGTCTTGAGCCTGTTGTCTCAATAAGATTGTTTTCTAGTTTTTCAAGCAGTTTTATTTCAAATAGGGAGATTTTTTTTCCTAGGTAATTTGTTTTCTTCTTTATTGAACGATGGGTTCCTGAGTGCCATAATTTTTTATTCTTCTTTGTCTAGTCTGTTCTATTGCCCTGTCTCTCTATTTTTTTTAAGTATTAGCAGATGGTTTTGGTGACCGTTCGCTTATATATTGGATGCATTAGTTTTCATTATCTTTTTTTCTTCATTTCCCTAGATAGTCTAGAGTTTGTCTTTTTATTATAAAGAATATCCTTGGTAATTTGATTTGTTTAGCATTAAAGGTGTAAATCACTTTAGGCTTTTAATTGTTATTAAAGTTTTCAGAATTAATAGTTCAAGTAGAAATTATAGGAATTCTTAATGAATATAGTCTTCAGGTCTTGGAATCAGGAAGACTCATATTCCTGAGTTAAAATTTGGCCTTAAATTCTTAATATCTATCTGACACTGGGCAAGTCCCTTCACCCTGTTTGCTACAGTTGCCTCATCTGTCTGCAAAATGAGCACAGGAAGGAAATAGCAAATCATTCCAATAACTTTGCCAAGAAAACCCCAATTGAGGTGACAAAGTCAGACTCTACTGAAATAACTGAACAACAGTTTATAGAAAGTATACCAGTGGGGCGGCTAGGTGGCGCAGTGGATAAAGCACCGGCCCTGGAGTCAGGAGTACCTGAGTTCAAATCCTGCCTCAGACACTTAACACTAGCTGTGTGACCCTGGGCAAGTCACTTAACCCCAATTGCCTCACTAAAAAAAAAAAAAAAGTCTAAAAAAAAAAGAAAGTATACCAGTATGCGTTTCATTGGAATTTTGGGCCACCTCATTACTGAAAAACAATCAGAGGGTCAAGATGAAGGTGGAAAGAAAGTGGGGCAATGTCAAGGGAGGTATGGTTTGGAAAAACAAGGGAAAAGTAGAATGACTTAAGGTTGTGATTAGGATCAAGAATAGGTTTAGGTGTGAAATAGCAAGAGAATAAGTGTTAAATGGTTAGTGAGAGGAATTTCAGAATTCTGCTTGTGTGATCTTGAACAGTCAATAGAAATGATGAAGTCATTTTTATTGATGATAACGTGGAGGTGTCTGGAGAGGACCAGGATATTTGAGAAAATAATGATATGTTTATTGAAATCCTCAAATATGGAGGGATAGGGTTTTGATGAAAAGATGCAGTGAGTTCTCATTTTTTTTTTTTTAGTTCTAATTCTGAATTCTGTGTTAGTTATGGATTTAGGATATCCATATAGGATATGGATTGCCATCAGAAGGTGGAGACAGCAGATAAGACCAAGCAGGATCTCGACTAACTAGATTGTAGGAGTAAATGTAGAGAAATCTAAAAAAAGGGAGAGGTTGTTCAGTTATAGGTATTAGATGAGGAAGGGTGAGGAGCTAGCCGGCTTTGGCCTCATAAGTGCCATTTGGTTTAGGTTCTGGCTCTTGCAAGGCTCATGTAGTGTTGGGATGGCAGTTACTTACTGTCTTTTCTAAGTAAGCAAGGTAGAAAGATCATGATGACCCTTGTTGTCTCTTGCCATTTAGACGAAGAACATTATGAGAATTACTCTTACTGTCAAACATTTTATTATATTACATTTTAAAGTTTTGTGGTTATTTGCCTCTAATCTGTCAACCTCCATAATTATTTTAGTAAGTGAAATAATGGCAACTAAAAATATTTGCTATTTTTGGTTAATATCTGAGCTTTCCACTATTCCTGTTTGATATTTCACCCTCACCAGTAGTTATGAAATTAGAAACAAAACTTGAAAGTTGAAGAATACGAGTAATTCCTTTGCTCTAATCATTTTGAGCAAGGTAATGAGTCAGTAAAGCTTACAAAAATTATTATTTATTTTAAACATTCCTTTAAAAAATTTTCAAGTTCCAATTTTTCTTATCCTCCCAGTCCCTCCTCTACCTACAGAAGGCAAGCAGAATGATATCTATTATATATGTGAAATCATTCAAAACATTTCCATATTGTCCAAAAAAAGGGAAAAAAAATAAAGTAAGAAAATTATACTTTAGTTTTTATTCAGGTCAGTTCTCTCTTTGGAGGTGGATAGAATTTTTTTTTATCAGTTGATCTTTGATTTATTATTATTATTGTTGTTAATTGTTATTATTTTGCGGGGGAATGAGGGTTAAGTGACTTGCCCAGGGTCACACAGCTAGCAAGTGTCAAGTGTCCGAGGCCTGATTTGAACTTGGGTCCTCCTGAATCCAGAGATGGTGCTTTATCCACTGCACCACTTAGCTGCCCCTCTTTGATCATTGTAATGAAGAGAGTAGCCACGTCTTTCATTGTTGATCATCATTACAACATTACTTTACATCAACTTATATTGGTGTTGCCACGTTGTTTTTTTTTGTGTGTGTGGTTTTTTTTTTTGTGTTGTGTTTTTTTTTTTTCCTGGAAACCACCTGCCTTTTGGTCATTTCTTATAGCACAACTCCATCACATGCCATAACTTTTTCAGCTATTTTGAAATTTGAGTTTCCCCATAACCTCCCAGTTCTTTACCACCACAAAATAGCTGCTATAAATATTTTTGTGCATATAGGTCCTTTTCCTTTTTAAAAAAATCTAATTGTGGTATTACTGGGTAAATGGGTAGACACAATTTTATAGCTCTTTGGGGACGGTACCAGATTGTTCTCCAGTATGGTTGGACCAGTTCATTACTTTATTAACAACTTATTACCATACCTATTTTCTCTCATCCCCTCCACCATTTATCCATTTCTGATGGGTGTGAGGTGGTACCTCAGAGTTGTTGTAATTTTGTCAGTCATTTTTGTCACATCGACTCTTCATGACCTTTTTTGGGTTTTCTTGGAAAAAATACTGGAATGGTTTGCCATTTCTTTCTCAAGCTCATTTTACAGGTGGGAACTGCGGCAAACAGGGTTAAATGATTTTCCCAGGGTCACACAGCTAGTAAGTGTCTAAAACCAGATTTGAACTTAGGAAGATGAGTCTTCCTGATTCTAAGCTCAGTGGTGTCTCCACTGTGCTGCCTCTCTCCCCAATGTTGTGCTGTTATTCCACAAAGATATCAAACCTCCTTTTTTCATTGGTGGTCCTCCATAACTGGAACTTTTTCCCTTCTCTTTGCTGCCTCTGTCTTCTTTTGTATCCTGGTCCTAGCTTATTTTCTTTGTTCTTAGACCTATATGTCCAAGTAAATTTGGGTTTGGTGTACCAAAAAACTTCCTAATAAGAGTATAATATTGGAATCTACTTCCTTGAGATGTAGTTGAATTTTTATGGTGCAGGTTTTTGAAAAGGACTGGGATTATAACTTCTTGGATATGTTGTCATAGGAAATTATTATTTCAGATACATGTTGCTATTGAAAGCTGCGTAAGTTCAAGTTCAGAATGTGCTGTTTCACTAATTTTTAATTCATATTCTTTCCAGGACATCATAATGCTTAGTTTCCCTTGCAGGATTATGTGTTCCTTAAGGATATTTGATTTTTCTTTTTGTTCACCAAATATATTACAATTAATTTTTTTCTTTGGAAAATTAAAAACCCTTAATTATTTTTAAAATTTAATAATTATGAGGTAATCACAGACATAATTAATATGAAACTCTCTTCTCCATTTACACTGCCTTCAGCATTTTATAAATTGGAAAAGAGAAGGCTTTGTAGAAGTTGCTGTTGATCATTCTAAAATTGAAAATAGAAGTTAAACTAATTTTCAGCAAAGGGGTAAAGGACACATTCTAAAAGGTTAATGGAAAAACAGCAATATTAGAAAGCATTGTGGTTTATTAAGAAAGAGCACTGGTTTCACAGTAAGAAGGTCTATGTTCAAATTCATTTACTAATTTTGTGAACTTAACCTTTTCTGCCTTTATGTTCTTTACCTCTGATCAGTTGACCTCTAAGTCATCTTTCAGTTTCCTCTCTCTAATCCCATAATTCATATTATATTTCCTACTGCCCTGTCCTAGGGCATTTTTTCCCCCATGCCCTCCTTCAGGCAATCTAATTCACACCTTTGACTGATGATTATGGCTATGCCTCCAACTTCAGTCTCTTCTGAGTGTTAATTTTGTTTTTCTTATTGTTTATTAATATATTTGCTTAGATAACCCCCCAGCAACTAAAACTATGTCCAAAAATGATCTCCATTCCCTTCATTTGCTGATTCTCTATTCTTCCTCTCAGTTTGCATATTTCTGCTGATGTCATTAATGTGTACCTTGTCATCAGTGTTAGAAACCAAGTGATTTGACTTTATTTTGCCCCTCTGTTATTTATATATTCCATAGAATTTTATCTCTAAAATATGTCTATTAACTTGGAGTCCTGCATCAGTCCCCCTTTATTTCCTAGTTGTGAAAGTATTCTAGTTTACACCATCATCTCTCACTTGGAGCATTCTTACTGTTAGAAAATTTTGCTTCCTGTGTACAGTTTAGATTTTCCAATTCTTCTTTCTCTTAGTTGTGAGAAGTTATCCTGATGTTAATAATTTACTATGTAATTTTCTGCTTAAAATTAACTCCTTAACGTGCATTTAAGGCTTTTAGGCTTTTGTAGTTTAGTTCTTCGGTGGTGGTGGTGGTGGTGGTGGTGGTGGTGGTGGGGGGTGTGTGTGTGTGTGTGTGTGTGTGTGTGTGTGTGTGTGTGTGTGTGTGTGTGTGTGTAATGGGGTAGTGAGATCAATCTTTTTGAATCTACCTTCCTCCCTCTAAAAGACACTGCTATTTTCCTTTACCTATTAGCTGTTCACCACCTAGTGGAGAAATCAGTAAGCACAAGCTAAAGAGTTAAGTCATTTTTTCAGTAGTCTGATTCTACATGACCTCCTATTGTGGTTTTCTTGGCACAATTACTGGAGTGGTTTTCCATTTCCTTCTCCAGCTCATTTTACAGATGAGAAAACTGAGGGCTAAGTGACTTTCTCAGGATCAGACAGCTAGTAAGTGTCTGAGGCCAGATTTGAATTCAGGAAAGGGAGGCGTTTTCCTGACTCCAGGCCTGTTACTCTATTGTTGTGCCACCATAAGCTATACACTAGCTAGAGGGAAAAATCTTTGATGGCTTTTCTCCTAAAACCTACTTTGTAAATTTTCTGACAATTTCTAGAAATGTATTTCAGTAAAAAAGTGGAACATCTTGTATTCTGGGTCATTTTGAGAGTAAAGGCTTAGAAGCCCTAGAGCACTCAATCTAAGAGGAAAAACATCGCCTTGTTATTTTTATGAAAAACTAAAGTACTTATTTTGTGCCTTGTTTTCCACAGATGTGAGCTATAGACATTTTGACTGAATCCTATTAAAAGGGAAAAAAAGCTTTGCATGTGGCCTAGCAGCTGGGCATGGAATATTTCATTGGATTGAATGAGTTGCTTTGTTGCCTTGGGCATAAGCACAGGGTGGTATTTAAACGTGCATCTGGAGTGTCAGGCAGTGTTGAACTAGAGACAGCAAAGCACTGGCAGCTAGACTTCTTTCTGCCTTCATTTGTCACAGGCTTCATATCCTTCCCCATGACATGTTCACTGTTGACCCGAGCAGTCTGTTTTACAATCTGCCAGACAAAACTTCTGACATTGTTTCAAGGAGCATGCTGATAGAAAGAAATAAGAAAAAATTAACGGTTATTAGTCAAATGAAGATTTTTATAGTACTTTATTTCTTGTACTTATTGATACCTTTTGTTTTTTTAAATGACTTCTGACCACCTTGTTTTACTTAGTTTTACTACTTGATTCAAAGGTGACATTGAAAAGTGATGGGAATAGAAAGATATTTGCATAGGGAATTATATCTACTAATTTTACAATGCAGTTTTAGAGAGATATCCCCTGCTGCACTGTGCCCCCCCATTTATAACGCAACGTGAAATAAGTTATATTTAAAGAACGTTTTCTTTCTTTTTCTTTTTTTTTAAAACTCTGTAATCTTTGTTTTAGTTTCTCTCCATGCAACATCTCTGGGTAATTGGTTAAATGTACAGGCATTAAAAAAGTAATATTGTTAACTTATGTTAAAGGCATTCTATTTATTCATTTGTTCATTTATTCATTTATTTGTTTGTTTTGCGGGTCAGTGGGGGTTAAGTGACTTGCCCAGAGTCACACAGCTAGAAAGTATCAAGTGTCTGAGGCCAATTTTGAACTCGGGTCCTCCTGAATCCAGGGCCAGTGCTTTATCCATTGCTCCACCTAGCTGCCCAAAGGTACATTATTAAAATTTACTACCTCACCCCCACCCCCACCCTTAATGCTGTTTAATGGGAGTCTGTCTCCTCATTGCACCATGCTGTCTTACACTGAGTTATTTATACCATGAAGAATTCAGTTTTTTTCACAACTGAGACAAAGTAGAATTTAGTGCCAGATATAGACAACAGACCTGTAGTGAAATTGGGGGGGGGGGCCTGGGGGAGTTAGAATTGAACTTGGAAATTGTTTGGATATACGGAAGTAGAAGGGAGTGAAGAGTAGAGGGTAACTTAAGCTTGAGTGATTGGAAGGATAGTGGTGCCCCTCAAGAGGGAATTTTGAAGGGGGCAACATTAGGGGAAAAGATGAATTCAGTTTTTATTATGTTGAATTTGAGGTATCTAATGGACATTTCCGACCTCAACCACACCAATTATGGTCAAACTTTTAATCACCATCACCTTGTCCCTCCTCAAAAGTATTTGGCTTCTCACTACTGCCCCCCCCTCCCCCCCATTCTAACCTTGATTTGGTCAGCCCTCCATTTTCCCTTATTCCCCTTCCCTCCTACTTCTCTGAGGGTAAGTTAGATTTCTGTACCTGAGTGTGGATGTTACTTTCTCTTTTGTCTAACTCAGATGCCAGGCAGGGTCAAGCATTGCCCCATCCCCCACTCTACCCCCTTCTTCCTTTTTGTTTTAAAAGCTCTTTCATGCCTCTTTTTCACAAGGTAATTTATCCCTTCTCCCAGTGTGTCCCTCTTTTTTACTCTATTTTTTTATTTTTTGGAAATCATCCCATCATAGACAACTCATAACCATACCCTTATGATTTCTCTTTCCTCTTTACCTTTTTATGCTTCTCTTGAATCTTGTATCAGATTTTCTGTTTGGATCTGGTCTTTTCATCAGTAATGCTTGGAAATCTTCTATTTCATTAAATACCCTTTTATTTCCCCTGTAGGATTATACTCAGTTTTGCTAGGTAAGTGTTTCTTGGTTGTAATTCTAACTCCTTTGTCCTCCAGAGTATCATAATCTAAGCCCTCTAGAACTTTAATATAGAATTAGATAAATTTATGTTAACTTGACCGTGGCTTCACAGTATTTGACTGGTTTCTTTCTCATTGCTCGTGATATTTTCTTCTTGACTTGTGAGCTCGGAAATATCCCTGGACATTTTCATTTTGGAATCTCTTTCAGGATGTGATCAGTAGATTCGTTACCCTGTGGTTCTAGGATATTATGATAGTTTCCCTTGATGATTTCTAGAAACCTGTCTAGGTTTTTGTTTTGTTTATGGTTTTCATGCAGTCCTTCAATCGATTTTTCTGGGTCAGGCTTTCCAATGAGCTATTTTGTAATTTTCTTCCGTTTTTCATTCTTTTGAATTTATTTCATTGTTTTTTGATGTCTCATGGAATCATGAGCTTCTACTTGCTTAAAATTATTTTCTTCATTGGGGTTTTATTTCTCCTTTTACATTTAGCCCAATTCTACTTTTTATGGAGTTGTTTTCTTTAGCAAATTTTGTGTATCTTTTTCCATCTGGCCAGTTTTGTTTTTTAAAGAAAAGTTTTTCTCTTCGGTGGATTTTTTGCCTCTTTTTTTTTTTTTTGGCCATTTGTCCTATTCTATTCTATTTTTGTTTGTTTTTTAAAATTTATTTTTTCCAATTTACCCACATTTTATTGCAGTATTGTCCTCTTTGCTGCCAAACTGGGTTTCTGATCTCATCCCACCCTCTTACATTTCAGTGTATCCATACAGACATTCACCTATTTTGTTTTTAAACGTTACACATGAGTAGTCATGCAAAACATCTCTACATTAGCCAGGTTGTGAAAGAAAACAGACAAAAACAAAATTTCAGAATAAGTTAAGAAGACTATCAAAAAATTATGCTTCAATCTGTTTTCAGATACCATCAGTTCTTACTCTGTAGATGGATTGCAATTTTCATAAGTCTTTCAGAGTTGTCTTGGATCATTGCTTTGCTGAAAATAACTGAGTCATTCACAGTATTATTGTTATTTTGTATACAGTAGATTTCACTTTGCATCAGCTCATGCAGGTCCCTTCAGGTCTTTCTGATAGTATCCTGCTCATCATTTTTTTTTTTTAAATAGTAAACTACGTTTATATAGTACTTTAAAGAGAGATTTCCTTAGAATAAACACATGAGGTTGATTATTGTAACAACAGTAATAGATAACATTTATATAGTACCTTATACCTGACAAAGAATTCTATTTTTTTTGGTTGTTTTTTTTTTTTTGGTTGTTTTTGTGGGGCAATGGGGGTTAAGTGACTTGCCCAGGGTCACACAGCTAGTGTCAAGTGTCTGAGGCCAGATTTGAACTCAGGTACTCCTGAATCCAGGGCTGGTGCTTTATCCACTGTGCTGTCTAGCCGCCCCAGAATTCTATTTTTTAAGGTGTTATTTTCTTCTTTCCATTTTTTTCCTCTACTTCTCTCTCTCTCTCTCTTTTTTTTTAGTGAGGCAATTGGGGTTAAGTGACTTGCCCAGGGTCACACAGCTAGAAAGTGTTAAGTGTCTGAGGCCGGATTTGAACTCAGGTACTCCTGACTCCAGGGCCGGTGCTCTATCTACTGCGCCATCTAGCTGCCCCCTCCTCTACTTCTCTTACTTACATTATCTTCAAAGTCTGTCTTCCTCCCTCCCTCCCTCCCTCCTTCCCATCTTCCCTCCTTTCGTGGGGCAATGGGGATTAAGTTACTTGCTCAGGGTCACACAGCTGGTATGTGTCAAGTGTCTGAGGCCTGATCTAAAATCAGGTACTCCTGAATCCAGGACCGGTGCTTTATCCACTGTGCCACCTAGCTGCCCCCTCTGCCTGCTTATCTTGCCAGGCTATTTCTTGACTTTTAACTCCTTAAAGTGGGGGTACTGATTCCAGGATACACTGTCCCAAGCTTCAAGGGGTCCCAGGTAGATCAGTTTAATAAGGAGAAGCAGGTTCTTCACTCACCTGGCCTGTTCTGTGGTCTGTAAATAACCCCATGCCTACTTGCTCTTTAACCTGGGAAACAAAATTTGGTTTTGCTAAGGTTGAAAACTCTGGCAAGCCTTTGCCCCTCCCTGACCCGGGCTGCTGCCACCACTCAAGACTGTTTCCCTGCACAGGTCAGGCCCATCAGATACTCATGCAATCTCCCCCTGACCTCTCACCAGACCATGAACTAGAAGATGCTGGCTTTGCATCCAGTTCAGAAGCTCTGGGGGTCTCTTTCTCTGGCACAGGCTGCCTGGGTCTGGATCTGTGTCGGCACAGCCTGGGTCTGGGTGGCCATCATTGGGCTGGATTTGCACATCGCGGGCTAGGTCTTGACCTATGTCAGCATGGGCTGGGCTGGGTGGCCAACCTGGGGCTGGATCTGTGTTGGCGTGATGGTAGGGTTAAACTCCACTTTGGCCCTGGCACAGTAGCCCCCTACTCCTGACATTCTAAACTGTATTTGGCTGGAAAATAATCTCACCCCATCCTTTTGTGGGTTTTGCTGCTCTAGGAATTGTCCTATGGCATTATTTGGAGGTTTTTGGCTTGATCATGCGGGAAGGTCTGAGAAGTTACTTGTGTTATTTTCTTCTTGCATCACCAAAAAGAAAAAAAAATTAAAAAATATGGGGTTGAGTGTAAGAGGTAGGAGAGCCAGAACTGGTAAGATAGGATGTGATGTGTGATCTGGAGCTGGCTATTAAGTGGGTTTGTTTTATTTTTGATCATTCCCTAATGAAGACAGTTCAGTGCTACTCCAGAGCTGGGTGGAGTAATTCCCTCAAGGATGGGGGATATTTTTTGAGTGGGTATGGTTAGGAGAAGTTGTTCCAGGTAGAATTAATTAGAATTATAGTTGGCTGACTAGGATGTTAAGTATTGATTCAAAGAGCTCTATAATTCCAGAGTTGAAAGAGAATTGAGGAGCCTTGTAAAACCAACTGATATTTGAAAAAAAATCATCATTTATAATGATGTTCAGCCACTCTTGGCATTTCAGTATAGCAACAAAATTCTGTCAAAACTAAAATAGGATTGGAGCCAGCAGGTAATGATACTTGTTCCAACCTGAGGAGATAATATATGGGATGTGCTTTGTGGGTCATTAGAGTACAATTGAAAAGGGAGCTGGCTTTGTAGTCAAGAGGCAAAACCAATGTTTTAAACAGATTGTATAGCAATACATTTGTTCCATAAATTAGATGTTATGTAATACTTAAAAAAAAGTTGTTTTTTTTTTTTTGAGGCAATTGGGGTTAAGTGACTTGCCCAGGGTCACACAGCCAGTAAGTGTTGTCTGAGGTTGGATTTGAACTCAGGTACTCTTGACTCCAGGGCCGGTGCTCTATCCACTGTGTCATCTAGCTACCCCTGTAATACTTTTAAGTAAAGCTGTTCAGGAATAAAATTCTTTTAAGATCTTTACTTTATCATAAATATATCACATATATTAACATTTTGACATGGGAAGATCAGAAAAGAGAATTGCATATGAAACTAAAATATTTTCATGGACAGTGTTATAGTTTATACTAAGTTTAAAGGAATAGTAATAACAGTGTTTGCCTCATCTGCATGTCTCTTTTTAAAACTTATATGCTTTCTTCTGTGTATTTTTTTAATGTTTAATTAACACTCTTTTCTCTTATTACATTACTGTCTGTCCTCACAAATTCTTTCCCTTTACAACCTGACCCTGACAGTGAGTAGATGGCATTAAAGAACAATAAACAAATTGTCCAAAGAGTAAGATCTGATGCAGTCTCTTGTCCTTCAGCTCTTTCACATATGCAATTCTTGACCAGTTCCTGGAAGCATCCTTCTCCCCCCCCCCCCCCAATCTTCCATCATTCCCCTCTTCTTTTCTTTTTATAAAGAAATTGCCCCTGTGGACAAGGCTAACCTTTCTACAATCATCTACCATATTTTTCCTAAGTTTTACCCCACTATTATCTCTGCTTTTCTACACCTTCCTTTTCCTTAAAAACACAAACTAGAAACCTTTCACTTTAACCAAGTTTGTGGGGTTTTTTTGGGGGCAGGGTAATGAGGGTTGAGTGACTTGCCCATGGCCTCACAGCTAGTAAGTGTAACCAACTTCTTGCACTTCACAACTAAGCCCCTTGAGAAAGTTGTTCACACTAGATGCTTTTATTTAATCTCCTCTTTGTTTCCAACTTTTGCAGTCTTTCTTCCATCTTCATGGTTCTCCTGAAACTCTCCTCTAGAGTTGTCAGTGATCTCTTAATTGCTAAATATAATGCGTATTTTCTCAATTTTCATCTTTTCTTGACTTCTATAGTATTTGACACTGTTTTTCTTATTCGAAGTTTATTTCTTTTTTTTTAGTGAGGCAGTTGGGGTTAAGTGCCTTGCATCACACAGCTAGTAAGTGTCAAGTGTCTGAGGCCAGATTTGAATCCAGGGCCTATGCACTATCCACTGTGCCACCTAGCTGCCCCTATTTCTTTTTGTATGAAGAAATTCCCTCCTTGTTCTCTGTCTGACCCTTCTTAGTCACTTCTACTTTCTTTTCATCCCTGTTTCTCAAGTCCACATCCTATATAACCCTCTCTTATATTATACTGTTTCATTTGATATCTGTATCTGGCTCTGGTTTCTCTCCTCTATTACAGTAATACATCAGCATTTACCTTTTTGATATCATTAATATTTTTATTGTGATTGTTGATGATGAAGATGGTGATGGTGATGCTATTGTTGTTGTTATTCCTTACATTTAAGAGGACAGACCCTACATATATCTGTTACTCAAGTAATGTATGCTGACTGAATGATTAACTATCCCATGCTTCCTCTTCCCCATCCCACACCACATCACTGAAATGTTTTCCGCTATCTGACAGACCTTCTCTCAAATTGATGGCCCTTCTCATTTTCACATATCTATCTTGTGGTTAAATCCTCTTCATACCAATGGATACTAATGGGTTAATAGAAAAAAACATTGATCCCTACTAATATGCTAATGCACAGCTAGGTAATGTAGTGGGTAAAGTGCTAGACCTAAAGTCAGGAATACTCATCTTCCTGAGTTCAAATGTGGTCTCAGCCACTTACTAGCTGTGTCACTTAGACCTGTTTGCCTCAGTTTCCTCATCTGTAAAATGAGAAGGGACAAACCATTCCATTATCTTTGCCACAAAAAACCCAAATGGAGTCATGAAGAGGCAGGCATGACTGATACAACTGAACAACAACAATGTGGAAAGATGTTGCTCCTCACAAGGCAATGGATACTTCAAATGAGTTGAAATGTTCCTGGCAGTGAGCCCCTCACAGCAATACTAACAACAGAAATTTTATTTACTCTATTTTTTTTCTATCTTCTTTTACCCTATCCGTCCTTAAAAGTGTTTAGCTTCTGACAGCCCCTCCCCCAGTCTGCCCTCCCTTCTTTCATTCCTCCTTATCCCCTTCTCCTCCAACCTTCCTGCAAGGTTAGATAGATTACTGCACCCAATTGAGTTTGTGTGTTGTTCCCTCCTTGAGTCAACTCTGATGAAATTAAGATCTTTGAACCAGTTTTGATGAGTATAATACCCATTCACTACCCACTTCCATCTCCATCTCCCCCACCCCCCTCCGGCCCCCCATAAGCCCATTCCTGCTTCTTTCATGTGGGGTTTCACCACATTCTACTTCTCCCTTTCCCCCTCCCCCAGTGCAATCCTTGCACCCTAAAGATGTCATCATGGGGCAGCTAGGTGACACAGTGGACAAAGCAGCCTCCCTGGACCCAGGAGGACCCGAGCTCAAATCTGGCCTCAGGCACGAGACCCTCACCCACTGCTGAACCCCAGGCATGCCAACCAACCCCAACAACCCCCACCCCCAATAAAAGATAAACAAAAAAAATGCTTTGCAGATATCATCTCTTCATAATCAATTCCCACCTGTCCCCTGTCCAAATTTATTCCTGTCATTTGCCCTAATACTGAGAAAGTTCTTATGAGTTAGAAGTATCTTCTTCCTATGTAGGAATGTAAACAGTTTAACCTTTTAACATCTCTCTTGATTTCTTTTTCCTGTTTACCTTTTGATGCTTCTCAAGGGTCTTGTATTTGAAAGTCAAATTTTCTATTCAGTTCAGGTCTTTTCATCACAAATACCTGAGAGTCCTCTTTTTCATTGAAGTTCCATTCTCCTCCCCCCCCCCCCCAAAAGATTATACTTAGTTTTGTTGGCTAGGTGATTCTTGGTTGTAATCCCAATTCCTTTGCCATCTGGAGTATCGTATTCCATGCCCTCCGATCCTTTAATGTAGAAACTGCTAGATTTTGTGTTACCCTGATTGTGGAGCATTACCTTTTAGCTATCTTGCAGTGGATGCCTTGTTAGGTACCTCAAACTCAACATCTTCAAAACAGAACTTGTTTTGGAAACCAAAATTCAGTTCCCTTTTGGAATTACGTGTTGCTGTCTTTCATGCAACATTGGTGTTATCCACGACTCCTCACACTTAACCAAGTATCCATCCATTCTATTACCGTTTCTTGTCATTTTTACTCCCATTGATGTCTCTGATATTTTTAGTAATCTTTCCACTAAGACATTGACCACCCTAGTTCAGGACTTCATCATCCCTTCCCTGGATTGTTGAGATAGTCTTCTCATGGGTATATGGGTCGAGGACAAGAGGAAGGAAATAAGCATTTATGTACAACTCCTACTATGTGACAGGGACTGTACTAAGCATTTTACAGATTTTTCAGATTCCTTTGAGTCTCACAATAATCCTGTGAAGTGTAGGTGCTTTTTAAATCTTCATTTTACAGTTGAAGAAAGTGAGACAAACAGAGGTTAGGTAACTTACTTAAGTCTCTCAGCTAATAAGTATCTGAGGGAAGTTTTGAAGTCATGTCCTGATGACTCCAGACCCACAGTTTTACCACCTAGGGCCTAAGTAGCTTTAATCTCTATGCTTGAAATTCTTTCTCCTCCTCAGCTTTAGGAGTGCCAATGTACCTTCCACCCACACAATCTATCAAATTTCAGTAGTTCCCTGTTACCTACCTTCAGAGTAAAATATAAAGTCCTTTTTTCCCCCCATTAAATGCTTGTTGCAACCCGGTTCCTTTTTATTTTTCCCTATCTTATTACTTTAAGAAATTTTTGGGGGGGTGGGGCAATGTGGGTTAAGTGACTTGCCCAGGGTCACACAGCTAGTAAGCGCCAAATATCTGAGGCCTCATTTGAACTCTGGTTCTGAATCCAGGGCTGGTGCTTTATCCATTGCACCACCTAGCTGTTCCATCTTATTATTTTATTCCTCCCTCCACACACTTTTACAATTTTGAAACATACTCCAACTTGCTGTTCCTGGCTTGATAACTCACAATTCTGTTTCTACTTTCTGTTGTTCTGTGCCTAGAATATTCTCTTCACTGCCCATTCTATTTCTCTAGCTTTTATCAAGATATGAAAATCCATCTCTTCTCCAATATCCCAATCTGTTTCTCCCAACTATCAACTTATCTGTTAGCAACTTCCACTTAAGGTTACTATTCCTTATATACCCAGTTACTTAAATATTGCCTTCCCTGTTAGAATGTTTTCTTCTTGAGGAGCCCCAGACTATTCTGGACTTTAAAAAATATTCTTATTGTTTAGAGAAGCGCCTATCACATAAAGCTTAATACATGCTTGTTGGCTGATAGATATGAAACTGTTTTGTCTGTATATAGTCTGATGTCTCTGATAGAGGTGATGCTTCAGGGTTTCTAAAATTTTTTCAAAACAAATATTTTAATATTTGGTTAAATCTTATTTCAGAGGCAGATTAGACATTTGCATGTAAGTAATGTGATGAATTATTTTTTAGTAGAATTATTTTACAGAATGCAGATAAACTTAGAAAAGCAAGTTTAGCAGTTACTTATATAATTATGGAAAATAGAATTTTCTTGTGTTTGTTTACTGTTTAACAGAAGTCAAAGAACAATCTGCAGAAGAGGATGGTGAAACAGAAGTGGACAGCAACAAGCAGCTAACACCAGCTCTCCAGCGCTCAGTGTCTGAGGAATCCACCAGCTCTACTGTATCTGTTGGAGTAGAGGCTAAAATCAGGTTAGAGGGAGAATAAATGCAGTAGCACTAGATAATGAAGTTGTATTTGGGGGAAAGTTATTGAGTTGTATGGTAAATAGTGTAATTTTGGGAGTATTGAAACTTTACTACAAATTGGGCAGCTACTAAATTTAGAGGCTGCAGGTGGAAGCCCCATTAGAGGACTCATGGCTGGGGCAGTATTAGGAAAATATGGTTGTTAAGGAAGAAAGCATATTTAGGCATTGTTTTTAAGTAGCAGGAAAATTATTAAGCCTATCTATGGTTAAATATATGACTGCTATTTGTAAGCTTTAAATTTTTTAAATAAATGTTAATTATTGGACTAATTAATATTTTTGAAGATGAGACCATAGATTTACAGGTGAAAATAATTTTATAGGTCCTTTTGTCCTATTAAGACCTTGGCCAACATAGTAATTGACAATAAGTATGGTGAAATTTGGGCTTAGTCTATAAAAGAACTTAACTATTTAAGTTCTGCTAAAATGAAATGGACTATGGTTTATCACTGTTAGTATTCAAACAGAATGCTTAAGTAGAAGTCAAGCATGTTATACAAGGAATTCAGGTATTGGTCAGAATTTTGGAGCAATTAAACTGTGATGTTTGACCCATTGTAGAATAAATACTTATAATAAAGCCTTGGTGGTAATTGAATTTAGTCTTTCCTTCCCCTCTGCCCATTTTCTAGTTTGTTCATCGATGTTGAAAATTAGACTTAATTCTTTTGTCCCTTAGAAGTGAATATTTATTATGGATTATATTAATATGATGAAATCCAAATTATACTTAATTCACAGATTTTTATTACCTTGCCAGTTATAGGAATGGTAGTTTCTACTTCATCTGCATCTTACCCTATTTCTTGGATAAAAGTTTCCTCTCCGTTAAGGAGTGATCACATAAGGGTAACATTTAGCCCAGTGTGCTAGAAATGGAGACTAAAACAAAACTGAGAATGTTACCTGACCCCAAACTGCTTAAATTCTGTTCTGTCGAGGAGAAGAATGTGCAAATTCATGTTGGCGGGAAAGATCAGTTGGAAAGGCTTCATTCTGAATGAAACGCTATAATGTGGTCTGAAACTTGATTAGTGAAGTGGTGGGGATGTGTTTTAGACGTGAAGAAAAGCCAGTCATGGCATGGAGAATTGTGCTGTAGTATCATGAATGAAGAGCAGTAGCAAGGGCAAATTGAAGGCACCAGAGAATATATTAAAGGAATTAATTAAACTTAATAAGGCTGGAAAAGTAGATTAGGGCCAGGTTGTGAAGGGCTTTAAATGCAAAGCAGAAGAATTTATATTTGACCCTAGATATAATAGGAAATTGATAGAAAAGAGCCTCCTATAGTTAAGGGTCATGATATAAATGAGAAGAGTGTTTGTGCAATACTTTAAGATTTCAACACTTGAAATAAAACTCAGGATGTGCACAGCAACCCTAGGACAGGGGATACTATTATTATCTACAAATGAAGACACTGAGGAAGATAGAAGTTGAATGGGAAGGGAGTAAGCATTTTTAAAGCTCTTGCTATATGCCAGGCATTGTGCTAAGCATTTTCCAGATATTATTTCATTTGGTCTTTACAACATTGTGAAGTATATGCTGTTATTTATTCCTTTTTTATAGTTGAGGAAGCTGAGGCAGAGAAAGGTTAACTGACTTACCTTGCCCAGGGTTCGGTTTCTGAAGCTGGTTCTGAGCTCATTTGTTCAGGTCCAACCCTCTATTCTTTGGGCCGCCTAGGTGGTGGGTACCTTGTAATGTAGCAAAGGATGTTAATGAAAAGTGAGTTCAATGAGGGGAAAAAAGGGAAGAGAAGCAAAAGAGAACAGTGTCATGAAAAACCAGGAAGTCAGAATAGTCTGTGTCAAAGGCTAATGAAAACTCAAGAAATAGGAGTATTGAGAAAAGATCACCAGATTTGACAATGAAGAAATCATTTGTAACTTTGGAAAGAACAGTTGTAGTTTAGTGATTTGTTTAGCCATATTTCAAAAGGAGTGAGAAAGTTGTAGTCAGTGAGTTTAGGTAGCTTTTTCTAGGAGTTGGCCTGAGAAAGGGAGGAGAGAACAATAACTTGAGGGTATAGACTTGTCTAAATGGGGGTCTTCCTCTTTTGCCTACCCTTTTCCCCTCAGATGGGAGCATATTGGCAAGAAGCTCGGAAGAAATTGGTGGATTGGGAAAGGCTAAAGATTAGTTAAGGGTAGAGATGAGTAACAAGATAGCATATTGGAGATAGGGTGATGTGGAATCAAAGGTTCACTTTGAATGAAAGGACCACCTACCTTTTCATCAGAAACTTCAGTAAAAGAGGGGAAAATGGTGATTACTGAAGGATTGTGAGATATATAGAGGAGAAGAAGCTTCACATATCCATTCAGGGTTATATTGTAGATTTCTTTCTTTTTTTTTTCTTTTTTTTACAATTTTATTGGAATTTCCCATAAAATCTATAGTATAATAGAACTTCATTTACTTTTGGCTATGTTTGTGCTCATACTAATTTGTCTAGTAAACAAGCACCAAAAGAGTTTTAAAAACCGAAAACCTCTTTCCCAATCTCTCCACCTCCCCAATCCTCCCCAAACTCCTGTTTCCTTTTTGTTTTTTCTATCAGTGAACAACTGTGTGTTTTTTGTTACTGTGGTGAGAGAAGCTCATTAGGACAAGGAGAATTAAAACAGTTCAGTCCAACACCAGAATTCATCACACCCTGGAAAAAACAACCTCTGAACAGGAAGGATATCAATGACAACAGCGATGGAACCAGTGAAAAAATACAAAATTTAGTGCCACGTAAACAAAGAGGACAGAGAAAGTAAGTTACTTTTTTGGTAAAATTTGGTAACAGCGTATGTTTTCATATGTATTTGTCTCTCTGTGGGCACACACAAAGTCACATATATTGTGTGTTAACATATATTTCCTCTTATTTAAGCATTTTAAGCTTTTTTAGAAGAGGTTTTCGGTTTTTAAAACTCTTTTGGTGCTTGTTTACTAGACAAATTAGTATGAGCACAAACATAGCCAAACCATAACCCAAACTGAAGTGTAAAGGGTGTTTACATTAACTGAGTGGGTAGACACCAATCAAATTGAAATTCTAAGTGGTAAGGAGGCATGATTCATTTTTTGTTTTATTTTTAAGTAGTAATAGAGCATTACACAGTAGACAGAGAACTGCTTTGTGCTTGATGATTTTAATGTTTGAGTTATTTTACTGATTCTATCATAAAATAGTGCTGTGTATATTTTTGCTTTATACATATTCATTCTATAAATGTCCTTGTTAAAATGTTGATGAAAGTTTTACCGTGGAAGTTTATTTGCTTATCAGAAACTTTTAAAAAAAATTTTGAAGTGTGTTTATATTTGCTACATATAAAATACACGAATTAGATTTTATTTTGTGCTTTTTTTTTCTTTCACAACAAAATCATGGTTTTGTGTTAGGAAATTGCTGTTAATATGTAGATTCCATTGAATTACTTGAGGAATAGATGTTTCTGTGGCCTATGGAACAGCTCAAAGTTAATTTACCTTAGAATAACTAACCAGCACTTTTGCTTGAGGAGAATGATCTAATCACAAACATGAGTACAAAGCATTGTTGTGTTGTCCTTATGTGACTGGTTCCTGATGAAGAATGGAAGTACTAAATGAAACAATAAGAAAGACCTTTTAAACTATTTTAGAGTGCCGTATAAGAAAGTAGGAAATCCTTATGGAAAGAACACTAGAGAAGATGACAGGTAACTTAGGCATAATTGTGACAACACTTCTCTCCCCACCATTGGTTGCCTTTGGTTACATTTTATTCTCTCTAAAACCTCAATTTCTCTATTGTTTTGAGGGGTTTTTTTTGAGTTTTTTTTTGGGGGGGGCTGTGAGGCAATTGGGGTTAAGTGACTTGCCCAGGGTCATTGAGCTAGTAAGTGTCAAGTGTCTGAGGCCGGATTTGAACTCAGGTCCTCCTGACTCCAGGGCTGGTGCTCTGTCTCCTGTGCCACCTAGGTGCCCCTCAATTTCTTTATTCTAAAATAAAGTGATAGTACTAGATGACTCCTGCATCTTTCCAGCTTGAATGTTCTATTACTTCCTGTATTAGCTTGAATTTAGAGATTGTTCAAATTTTCATAATTATTAAGGCTGTAGTGATTTTAAAAGATTTTATTAATTTCTGTTTGCAATACTGTCTATAAAATTAGATGGTTTTTGTAATTTTCTCTATCAGAAGGCTTTAAAAAAAAAACAAACGATCATAGCTGTTAATATACTAAATGTCAACCTGTAAAAATAAGTTATGTCCATTCCCTGTTTTCTTATCCTATAGAAATAGTTTTATTTCCTCATTCCCTAGCCTCATTTCTTTTTTTTTTTGCTTTTTAAGAAATTAACATTTAATATTGACAGTAGCATCTATATTCGTATTTGTAATAGAAGTGTACATTATAGCTATAAGAAATAATTCAGTTTACCTAAGGTAGGATAGTTTATTTATAAATACTAATTCATCCAATGACAAAGGATAACTCTGCTTTATTCTTGAGATGTTTAGCACTCAGGTTACCTATCAGAAAGGCTCTTGGTTTGGGGTGCAGGGGCATTACTAAGCCCTATTTTATTTAATCAACAAATATTAAGTGTCTTCTGCATGCCAGGCTCTGTCCTAGGTGCTTTTCACAAAAGATAACTAAGATACTAAAAGATACTAAGAAGGTACTAGATTTCCTAGATGCTAAATGATGTAAATAGGATATAAATAGAGGAAATTGATGTCATAGAAGTAAAATTATACAAGATGTACTATTGGAAGGAGAGTTCAGAAATAATTTAATTCAACCATAATTAACAGATGAGGTTCACAGTAGGAAACTTGTATCTTGCAGATTGGGATCAGGTTATAACTTTGCTCAACAGCACTCACGAACTGATAGACCTTAGATTTTTACCTGGGTGTTTAAATTCTAAATCCAGAATTCTTTTATTAGTGAGGCAATTGGGGTTAAGTGACTTGCCCAGGGTCACACAGCTAGTAAGTGTTAAGTGTCTGAGGCTGGATTTGAACTCAGGTACTCCTGACTCCAGGGCTGGTTCTTTATCCACTGCACCACCTAGCTGCCCCCCCCTATTCATTTATAATGGAGTGGTGATAGGTTGTTTCTTCTATCTAAACATATGTATGTGTATCTTTTGTGTGCATGTGTATGTATATAACGCTTAACTTTGCTTTGTCGGTACCTATAAGGATCTCTGAATTTTATTGTTTTTTTAAAAAATAAATTTGAAAAATGATTATTTGACTCATAATATTGGATAGTTGTAATTTACTGGAAGGATCTTGTAGGAAACTTGATACAACTTCCTGTTGTTGTATTCATTCATCATTTTTCACATTTATTCCTCATCCTTGAAGCATTTCCTGACATTTTTATAGTGAGTCTATATAAAAAAGCATCACTTTGAAAATAAGAGAATTTGCAAGTTTTTCCCTGCAGAAGAGATGAGAAAAGGAGTGTGGAACATTTCATAGCCTATCACTTTTCATTAATTGTATGTCTCACTTAATTCCTCTCTTCCCCTTCCCCTCTTTTTAAGATTAAGGTTTCTTTGTGATGAGAAATGAATGAGGAGTAAGAAATAGTGAGAAAATAAAAACTGCAATACAAAGGTTCAGTTGTCAAGAATTAGTATATTATTTTTGTGGGCCCTTATAGACATAAATGTTTGGCTTATTGAATACTGGTTTACTTTTTTTAAAGTACCATAATGATTTTTTTGTCAAATCTTGTATTTTTAAAATATTTAATTTTTTGTAATTATATGTTAAAACCCACTTATATTTCTCTCTCCCTCACCTCCTCACTACCTAAGACATTAAGCAATTTGATGCAGGTTATATATGTGCTATCAAGTAAAATATATTACCATATTAGTCATGTTGTAAAAAGAAGAAACAGACCAAAAGGGGGAAAACAATGGGAAAAAAGGTGAAAAAAATAGTATTTTTCAGTCTGCCTATTCAGACTCCAGCAGTTCTTTTTCAGAAAGTATTTCATCATGAGTTCTTTGTAATTGTCTTGAATCAGTGTATAGACTACTATAGCCAATTTATTTACAGTTGATCATCATACAGTATTATGGTTACTATATTGATCACTTCACTTTGCATCAGTTTGCATAAGTATTCCCAGATTGTCTCACATCCATTTCCTCATCATTTCTTATAGCAAGTAGTATTCCATTACAATCATATACCACAACTCGCTTGATGCCAATTGGTGGGCATCCCATTAATTTTCCTTGTCACTACAAAAAGAGTTGATGTAAATATTTTCATAAAAATGAGGTCCTTTCTCCCCTCCTCTTTTTTTGGGGGGGGGGCGGGGATACAGACCTACTAGTGGTATTTCTGGATGAAAGGATATGCATATTTTGTCCTTTGGGCATAGTTCCTTGTTCTTCTATGTTTAAATCATGTACCCATATTGTTCTTATCCTGATATATGGTGTAAGATATTGATTCATGCCTAGTTTTTGCCATGCTGTTTTCTAGTTTTTCCAGCAATTTTTGCTAAAAAGTAATTTATTATCTCCAAAGCTGGGGCCTTTGAGTATATTAAACACAAGATTACCATAGTCATTTACCACTGTGTCTTGAAGGAACCTACTCTATTCAACTGATCTACCCCAGTTTCTTAGCTGACACCAGATAAGTTTTGATGATCACCACTTTGCAATATAGTTTAGGAGAGGGTCTGGTTATGCCATCTTACCTCACATTTTTTTCATTAATTCCCTTGATAATCTTTTTTTGTTTATTTTTTTGTTGTGTGTTTGTTTCTTGTCTTTTTGTGGGGCAATGAGGGTTAAAGTGACTTGCCCAGGGTCATACAGCAAGTGAGTGCCAGGTGTCTGAGGCTCGATTTGAACTCAGGTCTTCCTGAATCCAAGGCCAGTGTTTTATCCACTGCGCCACCTAGCTACCCCTTTTGTTTTGAATTCCCTTGATATTCTTTTGATAAAACTTTTGTTTTTCTAGATGCATTTTGTTATTCTAGTTCAATAAAATAATTTTTGGTGGTTTGGTATAGCATTGAATAAGTAAATTAATTTAGTAGAATTGTCATTTTTATCATTTTGACTTGGCCTACCCATGAGCAATTGACATTTATCCCAGATCCAGTATTAACATTGAAGTATCTTAGCTTTTTGTTACTAATATAGCAGTGTGATGATTGATAAACAAGAAAATGCTGCTTGAAAAAATTACTTGTCATAGATAATTAGCAAAAGCTTTAAAAATTTAGTAAGATATAATAAGGTAGAAAAAGAAAATTTTATAAGTTGGATTTTTTAAATGTTTCTAGCTTGCATATTTGAATCTGTATGGTTTGTTAATTTTTTTTCTTTTTAGTATTTTATTTTCCCCCAATTACATAAAAAACAAGTTTTAGTATCATTTAAAAAATTTTTGAGTTCTAAATTCTCTTCCTTCTTCACTCCCCCCATCTCCCTGAGTTGGGAAGGTAAGCACTTTGATTTATAGGTTATATGTCTGTAGTCATGCAAAACATTTTATGACTTGGTTTTTAAGAAAAGGTATTTGATTTGGTGTTAATGTGGTCTTAATACCTTGCTTTGATAGTAAATCTCTTAACCCATATTTAGGGTAAAGTATTTGTTGTTATGTAAAATGGGATGCTATGTTTCCAGTATAATAAAATTTCTGAGTTATTAAGTTATGTAATTTTGATTATATTTTTAAAATATTTGTATGAAGTATGTAAAGTTTTATGGTTTGGGGGAACACTAACATTTATTCTATACTTTGTTCAATTCCTGAAATCGACTTATTACCATTATAATTTCTTCAGCTTTTAAGAAAGCTGTAGTTGACTCTAATATCCTATTCTCCACCCCTTTTAGACTTCCCCCCCCCCCTTCCAGATCAGTAATAATTGCATTTTAAAAATGCATATGGGCAGCTAGTTAGCACAGTGGAACTGGTCCTGGATTTAAAAAAAAAATTTTTTTTTTAATTTTTATATTTAGAATTTTATTTTCCCAAATTACATGTAAAATACAAATTTTGAAATCAACTTTTTTAAAAAAAACTTTGTTTCAAATTCCCTTCTTCCCTTCCTCCTCACCCCCAAGCCCCTAAGAACTCAAGCAATTCAATATAACCTATACATGAGCAGTCATGTAAACATTTCCACATTGGCCATAAAGAAAACAGACAAAAGCAAAATGTCAGATAAAGAAACTAACAAAAAAAATGCTTCAATTTGTATTTAGATACCATCAGTTCTCTCTCTATAGATGGATTGCATTTTTTCATAAGACCTTCAGAGTTGTCTTGAATCATTGCATTGCTGAAAATAACCAAGTCATTCATAGCAGATCAATCTCAAAATATTGCTGTTATTTTGTATACAGTACATTTCACTCTGCATCAGCTCATGCAGTTCCTTCCAGGTCGTTCTGACAGCTTCCTGCTCATCTTTTTTTTTTTTTAATAGTAAACTATATTTATATAGTACTTTAAAGAGAAATTTCCTTAGAATTGTAGAGGGCTAAAATTCTAGCTAGTCTGTCTAAAATATCTAACGAATGGTCGCCAATAAATTATAAGCTTTAACAATAAGCATTTATTAAGGAGAATAAGAATTTGGTAGAGAGAAAGGCCTAGATTCATCTATCTATTAAAGGGAGAGTGCATTTCTAGCTCCGTTCTCCACCCGAGTCTTGAGGAAAGAGAGCGAGCAAGCCAGCCTCTTCCCCTCTTCCTCCCACAAGCAAATGTCACTCCCTTAAGCCAAAGAAAAGCTGCATGGCATTGCCCTCAGAGGCCTTCTCCTCATGGTGGAGCTTTCCTACAGTAAGTCTCCAGCAGGTGGTGTCATTCCAGTTGTTACACAATAAACCCATGAGGTTGATTATTGCAACAACAGTAACAGATAACATTTATATAGTACCTTATACCTGAATTTTCTTCACAATAGCTCAGCAATTAAGTACTATATGGCTTGTCATCTTCATCAGTCCTCATCAATCCTCATCATCCTCAATCAATTGTACTCATCATCAGTTGATCCTCATCTGCATCATCAGTCAGTCCTCATCTTCCTCCAATCATCATCATCTTACGTTACTCTTTCCTTTGCTTCAAAATTCAGTTACTGCATCAGACTCTTAATAGCTGTGTGTCTGTGAACAAGTCATTTTACTTTTTAGTCCCTCATTTTTCCTAGCTGTAAATGGAAAGTCATAATACCTTCCTCATAAAGTTGTGTTTGAGGATCAAATGAGATGTTATTTGTGAAGATATTAGGACAGTGATGTTAGCTTTTATCATCACCATATATTTCCCTTTTCTTTCACAGAGAACGATCTCCTCGACAAAGTATAGCATCATATGTAAGTGTAAGCACCCAAACTGCTTCAGATGATCAGACTGGTAAATTGTGGGACGAACTCAGTCTGGTTGGCCTTCCAGATGACATCGACTTCCAAGCCTTATTCGAGTCTACAGGTGGGAGCATTTTGATTTGCCCTATTATACATTTTAAGTTTCAGTGCAGAAATAATCTTATGGGATTATAGAAAGTATAAGTACTGTTTTACATTAGTGGATAATTTCCAAGTGAATATCAAGAAACATATATGGCTATGTACAAAATAATTCATATAATATTCAAATTCAGTATTCATATAGTTTATTTATAGTTTATTTGACATTGATTTTGATTATTTTAGTACATGCCACATTTTCCCTGTCAGCAGCAATCTAGTTTTGGTATTCTAAGTTAAACCAACTAATACTTTTATGTAACTTGGTACATTTTTTCAATATGGCTTATGGGCACAAATTGTGTTTTTCATTCCCCCTTGTTAGTTTAATACTTGGAAAACTTAACCCATTAATGTTTTCCAATTAAATTAAGTTGAAAGTTGCTTAACTGAATTTCAAGTTATGGTCTTGTTCTTTTTAGTTCTTAAATTATTCTTATGCTCCAGGTGTAGCAATGAGTTTTAGCATTTTTAAGTCGGAATTCAGGAGCTGATAAAGCCAGTAACTTGGAGGAAATTTAAAAGTTACTGATGGATCTTTTTCATTTATGAGGTTCTATAAAAGTTAGCAAATAAACAGCTAGAAAACATGCTTATCATTTAGTGGCTTGTGAAACAAATTTAATTTTGAACAAATGTGAGATTAGCGTAAGTTAATATTGCAGTTTATTTCATTTAAAAAACTATGTGTGAATTTTCGCACAGTAACACATTAATTATCTAGAGCCCGTTTTATAACCTTGGCTATCAGCTAAAAGCCAACTAAAATTTTCACAAGCAAATTAAGTTCTCTATGAAGCTAAAGTAAATGTAACAAATTTCTTACAATACAACATGTACCTTAAGTTTGATTCTCATTACCTCTGTATCCTTTTGACTCTTACTTTAGATAGAGTTGTAACAAACTTTGCTATTTGGATTTCCAATCAATAGCAGATTAGAAGAATAAAATGACACTTAGGTGGGGTGAGGTGATACTAGGGAGCAACACTAGTGAGTAAGAGGTGACAGTAACAGAAGAGAAATTACAATAGCTGATGATAAAATGTAGCAATTCAAAAAATACTATATACCTTACTTGTAGAGTGCATTGCCATATTGTATCATAATGCACTAATTTGCTTTCATAGCAATGTGTGAAAGAGAAATCAAATAAGTTTTTGTGTTTAAAGTGTGATAGCCTTTAGCCATCAAATTTACTCAGGTGGAACACATATTTGATCTGATATCAGTGGGGTATGAAGTTTTTTTTTTTTACTTGTTAAATTTTGAAGAGAAATACTTTTCAAATTATAGAATTTTATTCATTTATAACATTTCAGGTCACTTTTGGGCTCATCACCGTTGTGCAGAATGGTCTCTGGGAGTATGCCAGACTGAAGAACAGGCATTAATGAACGTGGACAAAGCTGTTGTCTCAGGGAGCACAGAAGTAAGTTGACAAAGCAGTTACTTATCAAAGTATTTTCATTGTAGTTATATCTAATTTTGACCATGCAATGTATTCTTCTCATTATGTTGATAAATTGTCTATTCTGCATGCAGTCTTTTTTTCATAATTATGTATAATAAAACTTGTATGATCATCTTTTAAAAAGTTTATCAAATACTAATTTGCGCTTAGTGAATACTTTATTCATCTTATTCCATTTAATACATTATTTTAAGGTTTATAATAAATCAAAGTGGAAAGCAAATATAAATTAAGTTCCTTTTATGTGAAATATCACCATACACATGATACATATGGTTCTTTTTTCCAATGAAAATGATGCAATGGGCAGTTAAACTACAGAAGATGAAATTTGGCACTGGTTAGTACTTTGCTTGCTTGCTTTTTTTTTTTTTTTTTGGTGAGGCAATTGGGATTGAGTGACTTGCCCAGGGTCACACAGCTAGTAAGTGTGTCAAGTATCTGAGGCCGGATTTGAACTCAGGTCCTCCTGAATCCAGGGCCGGTACTCCATCCACTTTACCACCTAACTGCCTCGCACCCCCCCCCCCCACTCCCCCATAGTACTTTAAAAAAAAAAAAAAGGATTACTGTGTTTCTTTAGGCAAGTTGACAGTTTTCCTTCTGATATCATGCCAAGATAATTTTACAGTCTGCAATTTTGTAAAAGCATTTTCTGTGATTTTTCCAGTATTTTATGAATTAATACAAAAATAAATTAAATAGTTGTTCCAAATCTATAAAGACAACAGCTTCTTTGCATTGAAGGTGTTTACTACTAACTAACTGCCTATGTTTTGCAAATGGAAAAAAAAGAGGATAGATATATCAAGAGTATATTAAGAACACTCATTTTGTGTCCACGGCTAAAATGAATAAAAGCAAAAGTTTCAAATGTTCTGTTGAGCATTTGTAGGCTTTAGAATGCACTGGTATGTTTTCCTTGATCTTTAGTTATGGTTATTTTGCATGTTAACTTTTTCTTAAAACAAAATAGAAAAAATACTTTGGATTTCCAGTCTTGGCATTTCTTAAGTGTTGAACAAAATAGAATCTGAAAATCAATGTAATCAGTCTAATTGCAAACCTATGAAAACATTGGTTTGTATTACCCTTGATTGAAGGGATTATGATACTTTCAAGTGGTTGGTCTAATCTGGAACAAACAAGAGTATCAAGAGTATTTTCAAACGAGTCGGCCTCTGTTTTAAAAAAGGAACAAGGATATTAGTGTGAGATAAAGGTCATTTAGGAATGGGAATCAAGGTAGAGGGAGAAAATGGAGAACGTATGGTAGAAGCATATTGAAAAAATATCCTTGGCCATACTCAACCTAAATTCTAGGTAGTGGGCATCTTCCCAACATAAGGATACTGCTGACTGAGACATATAGTATTAAGTAGAAGTCTTCGTTCTAAGCCCTTACCTAGTAGAAGCCAGAGACCTATCTATGCTCCCTTGTGATGTTTCTTGAAGCATGGCCATCTCTTAATTCTATATATCCTACCATAGTAGCTTTTGAGCTCCTGCCCCTTACTACCAATTGCCTGTTGGACATTTCAAACTGGTTGTCTGGTAGGCATCTTAAATTCAACATATTGAAGGCAAAAGTCATTATCTTTCTTCTGAACTTTCCTGCTTCTGTGAACGCACCACTGTTTTTCCTGGTTTGCCATCTCAGATTTCATTGGCTTCCCATTCTCCCTCAACCCTATTCCCCCTCCATTTACTACCCTTTCCTCAGGAATCAAATCTTTTTCCAGGTGTTGTCCATTCTCTTGGATCAATCTCTTTCTACCTAAGAATGTGTCTTCACTTGAATTCTTGAGGAATCCTTTAAATTCGTCTTTCTAGCTCAAGAACTCTCCATTCTCTATTCCATTCTCCACATAACTACCATCATAATTTCTTTAAAGGAGAGATTTGACTTAGTCATTCCTTTGCTAAATTCTAATGACTCTGTATTACGTGTAGAACTTAAAAATTATCTGTTGGGCAGTTAAGGACTTTTATAATTCTAGCTGTGATGGTATTCCCTGTCTGTCTATAAATTCCCTTTCACAATTGCTAAAGTGATCTTTATTTTTCCTCACACAAGACAGTTAATCTTCTATGTCTGTTCTTTTATGTTCACTATACTCTGTGCTTAGAATGAACCCTGCCTTTTAAAATCCCTCTTTTCTTTCAAGGCTCAGGTCTGTTGCCTTCCTTTACATGATGAGGTCTTTCCTTAGTCTCTAATCCACAAATTACCTTCTATTTTCTCTTATTTTTGTGTGTGTATATGATCATATTCTCTGAGAGAAAATGAACTTCTTGTGGGTACTACCTCTGCTTGCCACATAGTAGATGCCTAATATGAATATTTTGGAATGATTTTGTTGATTTGGCCTTAGCATATGCTTTATTTTTTAAAAATTCAATTTTTCTTATTTTCAGCACCCACCTTTCTGCCTACCATTATCCCTTTCCCAAGAAAAAAATAAGATCCATTATAGCAATGTATAGTCAAACAAGAGTACTGAGCACTAGCTTTGAACAGAAAATTTTGTGATGATGCTAAATGGGAAGATTATTAGCTAGCAGCACAGCCCTTAGTAAAGTGTCCCATGGATACAAGGTTATCTTGCAGCTTAGTGAGAAGCCAAGTAGAAGATTGGGAGACTATCAAAGATGGTTTTTGTGGAGGAAGGTTAGTCTATTTTCATTACTATTGACTAAATTTCTGTAAAGTTGCTGCTAATTTGTTATGGCAGAGCTTATTCCTGTACTTCATTGTGTAGCCAAACTTGTTTTCTTTTTCTCACGTTTAAGAGAAAATGTGAGAAGCAGCATATTTCCTTTTCATCTTTACTTCATAATATACCTCATTACCTTCTATGTGAAGTATTTTTTTTATTTCTCTATCATTAAATACCTTATATTAGACTCTTTTGTTTTTTTCTATGCAATTATATGCATCTGTATATATTGTATAGATGGTTTGGGGGGGAGGGGAATACAATGAGGGTTAAGTGACTTGCCCAGTGTCACACAGCTAGTAAGTGTCAAGTGTCTGAGGCCAGATTTAAACTCAGGTCCTCCTGAATCCAGGGCCAGTGCTTTATCAACTGCACCATCTAACTGTTCCATGTATAGATGCATATACATCTCTCCCTTGATAGATTATGAAATTCTTGAGAGCAGTTAATACCTGGCACATCATAGGTGCTTAATTTATTACGTTTATTGATTGATGATGTTTTTAAACTTAGTTTGAATTCTATCCTTTATCAATCAGTACTCTTCTTTATGAGGAATAATATAGATATAGAATAAGTATATTCTTGAATTTGGAAGCAATGTAACAGCTACCTTTATCTATTTTTACTTTTTTCAGAAACATTTTCATTATGGGAGAAAAGAATGCTTTCATAGGTCATTGAGTGGATGATTTAAATAATTGTTAAGTCCAGTGCTGTGCCCCCAAAACAGTAGAAATCTATAGTAGGAAAAAAGGGAGGGAGTTTTGAAATACCTGGCCTTACTTAGATTTTTTTTATTTTTGAAAGGAACGCAATATAGTTATTTTGAAAACAAGCAGGGCAAACCAACAATTCCTAAAGTGAAGTTAAATTGCCCTCCACACCCAGAACTGAAGTAATGACTTCTGAAGATGTATTCTTTATTCAGAAAGAAGAGGGTAGAGTATAGTGGCATGTATGTATGTAGCACTAATATATATACTCACAAAAATTTAGGATCCAGAAAAAAGAATTATGGTAGAGAGGATTTGGGCTAACATGAGCAGAAACAGTTTAAATCGTGATTGGAATATACTGCCAACTACTTATATAGAAAGAGAAAATATATGAGGAATTAGGGAAACAGAGGCACAGATATATGATGTAGGAGTCTAGGAAGGCTTAAGTTATTTTGAAATTGGCTACAGTGCTTTTGCCCCAAATAGAGTTGCTAATAATGAATTGCTTTAATGATAAATCAAAAAACTAATACCATGCCTTTTCTGGATCTCATTCTTTGTAACTAGGTGGAAATGATGGCTGGGGTAGAAATAATGGGAAAATTGAGATGAAATTACCATTCCATGTTAAAATTTGTAATTTGGAGAGAGTAAAGTGGCACATATTTTGACATGTACTCTTTTTTTTAGTGAGGCAATTGGGGTTAAGTGACTTGCCCAGGGTCACACAGCTAGTAAGTGTTAAGTGTCTGAGGCCGGATTTGAACTCAGGTACTCCTGACTCCAGGGCTGGTGCTCTATCCACTGCGCCATCTAGCTGCCCCCACATGTACTCTTTACTTTGGGCAAGCAGGTTTCTAAATGTTCAAAGAGAATATAAGTGGGATCCTATGGATTAAAATTCTTTTGGGGAAATTAGTCCAGTAAGAATGTTTACTCCTCCTCCCCCTCCTCCCCCTCCTCCCCCCTCCTCCCCCCTCCTCCTCCCCCTCCTCCTCCTCCCCCTCCTCCTCCTCCCCCTCCTCCTCCTCCCCCTCCTCCTCCCCCCTCCTCCTCCTCCCCCCTCCTCCTCCTCCTCCTCCTCTTTTTTTTTTTTTAAAAATGAATCAACAAATGTTTATCAAGCATTTCCCAAGTTCCAGCCACTGTGATAAGCAATAGGGATACAAGTACAAGCAAATAAGATAACCCCTGACCTCAGGAAGCTTACATTAAAAATAATTAATAGCATTTTTTTTCCCCAATTATATGTCAAGAGAATTTTTAGCATTTGTTTTTATAAGATTTTGAATACCCAATTTTTCTCCCTCCTCTCTTCCTAAAATGGAATCTATTTGATGTCGGTTTTATCTGTACAATTCTGTAAAACAAAGGGGCAGCTAGGTGGCGCAGTGGATAAAGCTCCGGCCCTGGATTCAGGAATACCTGGGTTCAAATCCGGCCTCAGACACTTGACACTTAGCTGTGTGACCCTGGGCAAGTAAGTCCTTTTCCCTTTGTTATGATCTCTTTGGAATACAGACCTAGTAGTGGTATTGTTGGATCAAAGGATATGTACAGTTTGGTTGCCCTTTAGGTATATCCAAATTGCTCTTTAGAATGGTTGGATAAGTTCACAATTCCACCAATTATTCATTAGTGTTTGTAAGAAAATTCTTACATTTTCTCCAACACTTATTATTTCCCTTTTTTGTTGTATTTACCATTATGAAACGTGTGAAATGTGATACCTTAGAGTTTTAGTTTTCATTTCTCTGATTCATTAACAGAAGTCCATAACTTATATATGTCCTGTAGTTGCTTTGAGTTTAGGGACAAAAATAGGTGTGCATCATATGGGTTTTGTCATAGGCATGTCTGATTATTTTAAAAAATGGTTTTTAAAATAGCTTTTACTTTCCTAGCTTTTATTTCATAAAACATTTTTCATTATATCTGGTATCTTGTAAAATTATAAAATTATTTTTGAAATAATATTTAATGTAAATATTCTAATCCTTATAGGAACTGTTTTTTTGTTTTTATTTTTGTTTTTTTTTTTGGTGAGGCAATTGGGGTTAAGTGACTTGCCCAGGGTCACACAGCTAGTAAGTGTTAAGTGTCAGAGGCCGATTTAAACTCAGGTACTCTTGAATTCAGGGCTGGTGCTCTATCCATTGTGCCACCTAGCTCCCCTATAGGAACATTTTAAAAAAAGTTTTTCCTTCTCCCTAAACTTTTAGATTATTAAAATTTGTTAAAGAATATACACATTTGCAGCTCTTCACCTGCATTCTCACTGAGAATTTTTTTAAACATATGATTGTATTTACAAGTTCACACAATGGTTTAGAAAGTATTTGAGCAGTTAAAAAACAAAATAATGGGGACTGGGATTATTTAATTTTTTGTCAAAGAAATTTAAAAATGTTAGCCATTCAATAACTGAAAACCCATTCCATTCCAAATATCAATCAAATTTACAATCATGTTTAGGTCATATGTTTTTAAAGTCACATAGACTTTTAAAAATCACATTTTCTTCTCAGTTTAAGAAATGCTGATATTTGATGTTTAAAGTTTTGGATCAGGTTAATAACAGCACATTATATGTAACAGGTGTCCCTTCCTTCAGTGCCAGATACTTTTTGTTAGCTACATAGTTGATAGGAAATTTATTTGAAGGGTTCAATTATTTGTAATTAGGTCATTGTTTTAGCCTTTCAGGATTTTTATATGGTGTTATAAATTAAGGAATTGGGCATGTTGCAGTCCTCAAAAGCAGTTAGAGATTTCATTTTCTTTGGGTAGTTATTATTGCCAATCTAACCCAATGATGTTTGTAAAGTAATGAAGGAAGAGGTTTAGTTTATCTTTTTCATTATGTGACTTGTTCACTTGATCTTAATACATTTCTACCAAGCTTGGTTTGGACTCAAATTTATTTAATATATAGCTATCTGTAATACACAAGTTTAAACCCATGGAAGAAAGAAATTTGAGTAAGAAATGTCCCATTGACAGCCTCCCTCTGGAGGGGAATGAAATCAAAGTGAGAAAGACAGTGTCTATTTTGCTTTTTGTTAATAGCTTTTGAGTAAAAGAGACTAAACACATATTTTTGTTATATCTTAAGATCCACAGATCAATTTTCTTATAGCTCTGTGAGGTAGGCAATTCAACTATTATTTATATCCATTTTACAGATGAGAAAACAAAAATTCAAAAACTTTAATTTCATATCATTGGAATTTAGATCTGTTTTTTCCAATTTACTACACTGTCTTTGTGGAAACAAAAAACTAAAGAAAAATATTTGGAGTATCTTGAAATTTCACATATCCTTACTGTTGATCCTTATTCCTTCAATTGTTATGTTTATTAAGGTTGCTATATCATTTGCAATAGACATTTTATTTTATTTTATTTTATTTATTTATTTTTTGTGGTGTAAGGCAATTGGGGTTAAGTGACTTGCCCAGGGTCACACAGCTAGTAAGTGTCAAGTGTCTGAGGCCGGATTTGAACTCAGGTCCTCCTGAATCCAGGGCTGGTGCTCTATCCACTGTGCCACCTAGCTGCCCCTGCAATAGACATTTTAAATAGTTTTTCTTGAATATGTTTATGGTCAGTATGTTAATGGTCAAGTAAGTTATAAACATATGTCCTTTGATTTTATATTTTATATTTTATTTTTTATTTTTTATTTTTAATTGGTGAGGCAATTGGGGTTAAGTGATTTGCCTAGGGTCACACAGCTAGTAAGTGTCAAGTGTCTGAGGCTGGATTTGAACTCAGGTATTCCTGAATCCAGGGCTAATGCTTTATCCACTGTGCCACCTAGCTGCCCCCCAGAGTCCTATCAATAACACAAATGTGAACCAATGCCCCTGCTCTAAATGATTATTCCACTTGAACCTTTTTAACAGATTTACTCATGTAATTTTGATTGAGTTGTGAATTTGTTTTCCTGGTAGAGGTCTATTTCCAGACTTCTACTTTTGAGTGTTTGTCAAAGTTTTTAAAAGGAGCTTTCTCTTTTTCTCCAATTTCAGCGATGTGCATTTTGTAAGCACCTTGGAGCCACTATCAAATGCTGTGAAGAAAAATGTACCCAGATGTACCATTACCCTTGTGCTGCTGGAGCAGGCACTTTTCAGGATATCAGTAATTTCTCCCTTCTTTGTCCAGAACACATTGAACAGGCTCCTGAAAGATGTAAGTATGTTACATATTATCACATATATGTATATTTAATTAAATAGAATAATAATAGAATTTAATTAAATAGAATCTTTCAAATTACCAAACTGTAATTTTGCAGATAGTTTGAAAGATGATGTTATGACTTTGTATTGAAGGAAAAATTTGGAACTGCATTTGTTGTTTTCCTATAAACAAATGTGGCATTGAAAGTTGTGGATTTATTACTTCAAGAACATTTAAGACCCTAGATAAATTTACACTCTGTATGTTTTTTCAGATTAGTAATGTTATATATCCTTTTTTGAGGGGTGGGGGGGTGGAAATGAGGGTTAAGTGACTTGCCCAGCGTCACACAGCTAGTAAGTGTCAAGTGTCTGAGGTCAGGTTTGAACTCACGTACTCCTGAACCCAGGGTTGGTGCTTTATCCACTATACCACCTAGCTGCCCCCCATATCACATATATCCTTAAAGAAGTTAAGTGGAAGAGTAATATTTTTTTATGGCAAATTGGAAGTAGTGAGAGAAAATTTAGGTAGTATGCCAAGATACAAAGAAGTCTAATAGGTTTTTTAACAGTTTAGTTTTTGTTTGATAGTTCCTTTAGAAGGAAAGATTTCTGTGCTTTGCAGTGATTTACTTCTTGTAAAGATCAAAATTATTGTCTTCATTACTTTGGTTTGTTTATGACTTTATTCTTTTTTTTTTAATTTTGAGCTATATAGTATTAACATTCTCTTATTTGTAAAATATCATTTAACTTTCATTTTCTCACTTTTGCATTTTAAATATGGAAAGTTATTCTCATCTATTAGATACTGTGTATATCTTATGTTACCTCTTAAAAATTTGGAATAAAAATAATTTTGAAATATGATAAAAGGAAGAACCCAGTGCACACACGCACACATGCACACACACTCGCTCATTCACTTGCCATTCTTTCTTTTTTCTTTTTCTCTCATGTCTTTATCCTTTATTGGAGTGGATTTGAAACAGAAAACTATAAACCAGTTACTCTAATGTATATTGAAGCAAAACATTTAAATAAAATATTAGTAAGTAGATGACTGACTTCAATCTGTCACAAAGATCATGTACTATGAGGCTGGATTCATATCAGGAATGTGGGGTCTGTTTTACATTTGAAAAAGTATAAGCTTAATTGACCGTTTTAATAACAGAAATGATAAAAACCATATAAATTTAATAGCTGTAGGAAAATCTGACACAGTATAGCACTTACTCATGGTTGGAAAAACAGCAAACCAAATTCAGATTTCCTTAAAATGTTATGTATTGGGGCAGCTAGGTGGCGCAGTGGATAGAGCACTGGCCCTGGAGTCAGGAGTACCTGAGTTCAAATCCGGCCTCAGACACTTAACACTTACTAGCTGTGTGACCCTGGGCAAGTCACTTAACCCCAATTGCCTCACTTTAAAAAAAAATTTTTTTTTTAATGTTATGTATTTAACAAGAATCAACAATATTTTTAATAGAGACAAGCTAGAATCCTTTCTGAAAAGATTATAGATGAAGTAAAGATGTTCAATATCACCTATATTGTTTAATATTGTTTTAGAAATGCTTGCTATAGCAATGAAAAAATGTAATTCAAGAAATAAGTACAGGAAAAGAGGAGACAAAAGTATCACTTTTTGTAATTTGAATTAAAAATTTTTTTTTTCCCAATTACATGTAAAGAAATTTTTTTGAGTTCCAAATTTTTCTCCCACCTCCTTCCTTCCTTCTCCCTTCCCGAAGCCAGCAAGCAGTCTGATTTAGATTATACATTACAATCATGTTAAACAGAAAAAAGGAAAATGCAAGAAAGAATAACTATCAATAGTGAAAATAATATGCTTCATATTGTAGTCGGACTCCATAGTTCTTTTTCTGAATGTTGAGGGAATTTTCCCCGTGAGTCTTTTGGCATTGTCTTGGGTCATCGTATTGCTGAGAAAAGTTAAGTCTATCACAGTTGATCATCACACGATGTTGTCAGTACTATGTACTTGGTTCTGTTCATTCCACTCAGCGTCAGTTCATGTAAATCTTTCCAGATTTTTCTGAAATCCATCAGTTTATCCTTTCTTACACCATAATAGTATTCCATTATATTCATATACCACAACTTGTTTAGCCATTCTCCAATTGATGGGCATCCCTTCAGTTTCTATTTTGCCACTGCAAAAAGAGCAGCTAAAAATATTTCTGTACATGTGGGTTCTTTTCCCTTTTTAATGAATTCTTTGGGATATAGACCTAGTAGTGCTTTTGGGTATGGTTCCAAATTGCCCTCCAGAATGGTTGGATCACTTTACAGCTCCACCAACAGTGGGTTATTGTTCCAATTTTTCCACATCTTCTCCAACATTTATCATTTTCTTTTTTTGTCATATTAGCCAATTTTATGGGTGTGAGGTGGTACCTCAGAGTAGTTTTAATTTACATTTTTCTAATAGTAGTGACTGAGAACATTTCTTAATATTGCTGTAGTTAACTTTAATTTCTTCATCTGAAAATTGCCTGATCATATCCTTTGACCATTTGGAGAATGACTTGTATTCTTATAAATTTGTTTCAGTTCTCTATATATTTGAGAAAAGAGACCTTTATCAGAAACACTGTCTATAAAAATTATTTCCCACCTTTCTGCTGCTTGGTTGCATCAGTTTTGTATGCGCAAAATCTTAATGCAATCAAAATGATCCATTTTGCATTTTATAATGTTCACTATCTCATCTTTGGTCATAAATTCTTCCCTTCTCCAGAGATCTGACAAGTAAACTATTCCTTCCTGTTCTAATCTGCCTATGATACCACTCTTTATGTCTAGATTATGTACCCATCTTGACTTGACTTTGGTATACAGTGTAAGATGTTGGTTTGTGTCTAGTTTCTGCGGTACTATTTTCTAGTTTTCCCAGCAGTTTTTGTCAAATAGTGAGTTCTTATCCTGAAGGCTAGAGACTTTGGGTTTATCAAACAGGAGATTGCTATAGTCATTTACTACTGTTTTGTGTGACTCGCCTAATCCACTGATCCACCTCTTTTTCATAACTAGTACCAAAATAATTTCAATGATAGAAGCTTTATATTACAGTTTTAGATCTGGTACAGCTAGGCTACCTTCCTTTGCTTTACTTCCCCAATAAATTCCCTTGATATTCTTGACATTTTGTTCTTCAATATGAATTTTAGGTAAAAGTATTACTTTTTAAAAGCTGAGATGATAATGATGATTTTACTTAGGGAACTCTTAAAGAGTCAACTAAACAAATAGTTCTCCTTCCCCTCTCCTCTCCTTTTCCCACTGGCAAATGTGGGAGTACATTTTGATTGTTTGTGTGTGTAATAGATTTTTTTTCCCTTCTCATTGGGTGGGATGGGGGAGAATTTGGGATTTGATGATAAAATAAACTTCAAAAATTTCAAAAATGAAATAACTTTATTAACAAAACGAAATAAGAGCCTTTCAAATATTCATGAGTGCATATCTCATTTGATAAATGTTATATTGTATCTCATTGAGAAATGCTATATTGCCATGAAACAATTTTCTTATTGTTAAATTATAGCAAAAGAAGAAGCAAACTGCTCAGTGTGTGACAGTCCTGGAGACCTTGGAGATCAATTCTTTTGTACTACTTGTGGCCAGCATTACCATGGAATGTGCCTGGACATAACAGTCACAGCATTAAAAAGAGCAGGTTGGCAATGTCCCGATTGCAAAGTATGCCAGAACTGCAAGTAAGTAGAAAACTTTAAGTCATCCATTGATTGGGTGTAAGAATTTCCTCTTCAATATGTGAAGAAACCATGGGATGTCAGGGAGATATTTTCCTCATTATAAGCAATTAAGCTTTATTGAAGTGAGGATTGCTAAAATAATACCTCACTGTGTTATTAGATATATTGTTAAAAAGGAACATTTATAGGGGCAACTGGGTGACGCAGTGGATAGAGCACTGGCCCTGGAGCCAGGAGGACCTGAGTTCAGATCTGGCCTCAGACACTTAACACTTATTAGCTGTGTGACCCTGGGCAAGTCACTTAACCCCAATTGCCTCACTAAAAAAGGAACATTTATCTTCAGTTTCCATGGTTTGAAAAGTGACTAGAGCACTTCAGATTACATTGTAATAATACTGAAAACAAAATGAATGTTACTTGTTTGGATTCCTTTTCAGGGTGAGAGCTTGGGTATAATTTTCAATATTAGTTAACAGTAGTATTAGTGATGATTTTTGGTAAAGATTTATTTTGTCATAACCATTAATTATTATTTCAGTAGAAACAACTTAACAGTTGATGTCAGAATTAGGGTAGCAAATCAATTGTGTTATCATTTTTTCAAGAGGGTGAGAGGGGAATTTCTTACAAAATAGGGTTTGTTCTGCACCTATGTCTTAAAGGGTTGTTCAGTTACTGAGATATTTAGTTACCTGCTAAAAGTCAGTATATGTTAAAGGACATGCTTGAATTGAGGGCCACCTTACTCCAGGGATACTTCTCTTTCCACTATGCTTGCTTTTTCTTATGCTATAATTTTAAAAAATTTTTTACGTTATTAAGAAATCTGTTTCCAAATAGTATAATACTACTGAAAATATTTTACTATTTTCTATGATTAAATTCTCTTTCCCAGTGATTCTTGAAAAAATCAGTTGCTTAAGCATTTTAATAAAATCATTCACCTGATACATTACCAAGTAAACTAAAAATTTCCCTAGATATTCCTACTTGAGTCGTTTTAGCCATATTGAAACTTGTAAGGATGGATTTCATTATTGTGAAATAGTATCACTAAATCCTAAAAAATATGTATTTTATTTTTTTGATTTAAAATATTTATTTCACTGCAAGTTTACTGATGACATTTTGGATATACAACATGATGACAGGTATATAATATTTATTTTTCTGTTGCTAGCAATTATACAAGAATTCAGACAAGTGTATGACATTTTCAATAATTGTCTAAGATAACCTAATTATTATTATTATTAGGTAATAGGGAGACATATTTCCCCCCTTTAACTCCCCTTCCCCCAGTCTTGTAACATTTACAACTTGCTTTCCTCATAATGGCCCTTTGAAAAATGGTTTAATTCAAGTTTAGTTACGTGTTCTTTTCTCAGAGGTATAGTGCAGGTAGGGAGAAAGGTAGTGCAGTGTGGTATAGTATGTAGATTACTTGACTCAGAGTTAAGAAGACCTAACCATGAACACTACTGTAGGTAGTATATAGCCCTGGAAAAATCCCTTTTATATCCGAGTCTCAGTTCTGTCATTGATAAAATTTCTCTAAGACTGCACGTTTTAGAGTAGGTGCTCAGTTACATTGGAAGTTGGACTCACTTACAATATTACAGTTAATACAGTCTCAGCTTTTTTGTGAAAACAAGTGAGGAATAACAGTTGCTGTGTAGAGTAGCCTTGATCACTTATGGAAGATCATAGGGCCAATATATGTCAGAAGCAAGACTACTACACATTCTGAATGTTGAAAGCAAATGAGATAGTGCTCAAGTGCCTTGGAAACCATAATACCCTATGTAACTTAGCTAATATTATTTTACCATTTCACTGCTTTAGGGAATAGTAGATACCTGATTTGTTGAATTTAACCTGAAACAGCTAGCAACTTAATTAGAAAGCATCATGTTAACTATACTATATGAAATTATGTGAAATGAGTAACAATTAGTAGGTTAAATTCTGTTGAGTAAGAGTAATTCTGGGGGTAGCTAGGTGGTGCAATTTTATAGAGCACCAGCCCTGGATTCAGGAGGACCTGAATATGACCTGTACTTGACACTTAGTAGATGTGTGACCCTGGGTAAGTCACTTAAGCCTCCTTGCCCCACAAAAAAAAGAGTAATTCTCTCTTGCTGATTTAAGATAGATATTGATGTAGAGCTTTTAATATATGTGCAGAAGAAGAGAGAAGTCAATTCTTCTTCATAGCTCTCAGATTAAAGCAGTGACACACTGGAGAAGGTGTGCCAAGTGATCCCAAATTTTATTAATTTTTTTTTCTCATTTGCTTCTTTTGATCTTTCTGTTTTAAGCTGTGTTTTAAATTTATATGCTGATAAATCAAAGATTCTAGTTGGTTGGGTTTTCCTTAATGGTTATGTTCTTTTTTTAAAGCTTTATTACTCTGAGGAGGAGCATGATAAGCAAAGAAAAGATAGTATTTCCTTCTTTGTCTAAAATGATGGTAACCTAGACATTGACTTGGTAAATTAACATTCTAGATATGGAAATGATTTTAAGTGGCCCATGGTAATTTTTATGTCTAATCTTGAATGGATTTACTTTTTCAAGAGTGTGTTCCTGGAGAAGCCAAAGTCCTAAATTCACTTTCCATATTTAACTTAGTTAAAATTAGTGAGGAAACATTTATTAAGCCCTGTTTTGTGTCAGTCACTGTGATGATTGCAGGATATACAAAGAAAAGGCAAAAGACAGTTGTTGCTGTCAGGGATCTCACACAGTCTGTAGTACTCACCTCTGCCTCTCTCTCTCTCTCTCTCTCTCTCTCTCTCTCTCTCTCTCTCTCTCTCTCTCTCTCTCTCTCTCTCTCTCGCTCTTTTTTTTTTTTTTTTTGGCTGGGGCAATGAGGGTTAAATGACTTGCCCAAGGTCACACAGCTACTATGTGTCAAGTGTCTGAGGCTAGATTTGAACTCAGATCTTCAGGGAATCCATGGCTGGTGCTTTATCCCCTGTGCTACCTAGCTGCCCCCTCACCTCTTTCTAGGTGCACTGAATTGTGTTGATCATTAGTCAGTGTGATTAGAGAATATAGAAAGTTCACCTACAGTCTAGCTTCATTACTTGAAAATGCCAGTTTAAAACATTGCTTTCATCATTATTATTTATTTTTATTTTTTTTCATTATTATTATTTAATAATAATCATTGCTATTTGATATGAATTAGATAATTTTCACTTGACTGCTTTACCCTGCTTTTCTATTTCTCCCATTGGTAATTAAACAGGTATTAACATCCTGATGTTGGATAAGCATGTGTAATCTTGAGATCTTGCTTAGTTCGATGATAGATCTAGAGTTTAGAGAAACCTTTGATGTCTAAACAACATCAAATCATATTTAATCACGTTGTTTTACAGGTTTTGAAGAAAATGAAGCCCAGAAATATTAAGTGATCATGATCATATAGATAGTTGTAGAAGCAGAATTTGAACCTAGTCCCACAGATGCCATATTTTGTCTGTTTACTCCACCAAATCTCTTTTTATGAAATGTTAGAAAATCAACCTAGTTTTTCACCATGTGGACTATTACCAATTTTTAGCTGTTAAAGGTTTTATCCCTTTGTACCACCGCTATCCTGGTTTAACTTGACATGCATATGCTATCCATTTGTGATCATGTGGGAAAATAGATTCATTTTGTGCTAAATTCACAGAAAATTATTTCTTAGCACAAAGCCAGTTTAACAATTTATGATAACAAATATATAGGCCAATTGTGTCAAACTCAGAAACAGACCTATCAATCCATACTTAAGGATCCTTGCTGTCTTCTTGTTGACTCATTTTAAAATGTAGTGTTTATGTTTTATTATATTTTTAAAAATAGTTTAAAAATGTAATTAAAACTGAATCCAGGGGGGCAGCTAGATGGTGCAGTGGATAGAGCACCGGCCCTGGAGTCAGGAGTACCTGAGTTCAAATCCGGCCTCAGACACTTGACACTTACTAGCTGTGTGACCCTGGGCAAGTCACTTAAGCCCCATTGCCCTGCAAAAAAAAAAAAAAATTGAATCTAACTCAAGCCATACTCCAGAGAGTTATATGTATCACATAGAGCCTGTGAGCCATGTGTTTCACAGCTCTGATATAGAATAATATTCCTTTCAGTTTATTTCTGGTCTAGTAGACAGGCATGTTTGTGGTACCAAGTTATAATCAAAAAGTTTCTTGGTTTCCTCCAGTGATACCAAGATATGATCCAAGAATTCCCTGTTATTAAGGAATAACAATGCCATTTTGTTGATCTGAACATCACACTATAGCGTCTTTTTGACTGCTGTGGTTCCTATATCAAAATTTCTGTGCCCCTTAAATCTGTTCCAAGAGTAATCTGGTTGAAGTATTCTTTTTTTAGGCCAGTTTTCCTACCAATAATATTTCTACTCCTTTATTTTTCTTCCACCTACTTAGCCCTATGACTTTCCTAAGGATGTTTATATGTGAAGTGAAATGATTTTCTATTTGATACCATTTTAGCTGGTGGGTGTGCAGGCTATTTTTTATTATTTAAAACATAGGGGCATTGAACTTCTTCTGAAATTTAAAGCCCTACCTGAGATGAGAATAAAAAGGAATATTTATGGCCCCTAAATTTATTCCTATACTCAAAGCAAATAAGGGCAGACTGAGTTTTTTTTAATTGGATTACATTAAGTCTCCTAAAAATGTTTAGATATCCAACCCAGGGAGAACTTTTTGGCTTTTGTCAGCTTTCATAATGGGGCTGGCTTAATCATTGAGTCAGGGAATTATAAGCACAAATATTCCATAAGACACATTCATGTTACGTGACTCTTTGCAAGTCACCTTAAATTATCTGTCTCTCAAACTTCTCATCTATTAAAGTGGGAAAGGCATCTAAAGTTTCCTTAGAGCTCTAAATCTATAATCTTATTAAGCATCGATAGAAGGAACCATATTAAGTACCTTTGGGCAAAGTCTATTGGTATGTACTAGTGATGCCAAGAAGGAAAAGTAACAATTTTTGCCCTTAAAGAGCATTCTACTTGGAAATGAGGTTGGAAGTCATATATAATATACATAGACATATATATATATATAAACATAAATATACATTTTTCTATTATTTCTTGCACATTATATAATTATTATATATATTTATTCTATTTTTAAGGTTGAGAATGTTGGCAGCAGAAATGTTTTTATATCTTCTGTTTAGTGCAATGTCTTAGACATAGTGGGAGTTCTAAAAACCGTTTTTTGAATTGGATTACATACAGATATACCATTCGAAGAAAACCCTTATGTCTTCGTTTGCTCCTCACTTCATTGAATAGTAAAGATTACACTCTATAGCCTTATGTCCCAAGTTTTGAATAGTGAGATAATGAGAAAGTTGTAAGGAGGATAGTGGCAAATTTCTTTCTCCCTCAAAAGAGGGGAAAGGAGTGATTGTGGCTCTTATGCCTCAGAAAATTCATGGCTTTTAGGTATCCCATTTCAGAGAACTATATCCTCTCCAGGTTTCTTCAGTACAGAAGTATCCAATACCAATTACTTCTGCCTTCATTCCAAAATTCTTTGTTGTGTTTTCTTTTTCTTTCTTTCTTTCTTTCTTTCTTTTTTTTTTTTGGTGAGGCAATTGGGGTTAAGTGACTTGCCTAGGATCACACAGCTAGTAAGTGTCAAGTGTCTGAGGCCGGATTTGAACTGAGGTCCTCCTGAATCCAGGACCGGTGCTCTATCCACTGCACCACCTAGCTGCCCCTATTGTGTTTTCTGATAGCAACTTTTAACTATAGTCAATGAGTTGTGTAGCTTTTTAGTTTGTTTCTAATGTAGTTTTGCTTTGTTAATACCTCTAGTTGGCACTTTGTTTCAGCCCATCACAGTTGATGCAAATCTCAGTTTTATACTGAAAGGAAACATGAACTAACTTATTAGAATCAAAAATGTCTGAATTCATATTCCATCTAATCTATGAAAAAGAATTCAACCATACTAACATGTACTTTATTTGGCTTCTGTATATATGGGATGTAGAAGATAATTCCTATATACTTGTTAATAATTAATTTGGTTTTGAGAGTCCTGTGTCATAGAGTAATGTACTTTGAGCCCACCATTGTAACAAAGCATGTACTGAAACTCAGAGACTATGTAGCTTGCCCCAAAGGCAATGAACTTTAGAGGTTGTATTATGACTCTGTGTGTGTGTGTGTGTGTGTGTGTGTGTGTGTGTGTGTGTAAACACTAAGCATAAAAATAATTTTGATGGTGATGAGCAGACACCAGGAGCATTCAGAAAGGCTCTCTGAAGGAAGTGGTGCTTTCACTGAACTTTGAGGAAAGCTAGAGTTTTAAATAAGCAGAGATGAGGCAACAAGTAATATTTAATAGTTGTGGATTAGCAATGTTAAGGTTTTTATTTTCCAAATAGAGGAATTTAATTTTATCTTAGAGACATTAGGGGGAGCCCTTGCAACTTTTTGAGCATGGTGACACATGTGGTCAGATATGTGATTTAGGAACAGTATTGGGCAGCTGCATGGAGGATTCTTTGGAAGGAATAAGACAGAACAATTTTCAGGCTATTAAAAAAGTTTGAGTGACTTGTAATAACTCATCAAATAGTACAGTTTTATGGAAGATAATGGGTTGGAAGTGAGAGATGGGGTGATAGACTAATCAATTAATTCGATATGGATAGAATGTAGAGTATGTGAAGAGCTAATGTTTTCAAGGTTGCAAATTTCTGTTACTGGAAGAATAGTGGTGCCCTTCAGAAATAGCACAAAGTTGGAAGGAAGGGCTGGTTTAAGAGAAAAGGTAATATATTTATTTTGAAAGTGCCATAGGCATCTACTGATACCAGTTGGCTGGAAAGTTGAGGACCAGAATTAGAGATAAATGTATTGAGTGTTGGGGGTCATGTAATTAGAGAAAATTGATCATGTGGTTGCTGATGAGATCTCAAATTTTGGTCAGAGAAGTACCTCATATTACGATTATCTCTGAGGTGAAATGACACTCACATTTGTATATTATTTTTGTGGCTATGGAGAGCCATTGAAGATTTTTTTTTTTTGAGCTTTAGACTCACAGTTCTTATGTGTTTTTGTACAATTTTTTGGCAGCTGTGTGGAAGATTATTTGTAGGACTGAAATCTATGGAGAATTATTAGGTAGCAGTTGTAGCAATGATGAATTTCTGAAATCAGGTCATTAGGGATATGGGGATAGATGTATTAAATGCAGTAGGAGAGGGGCAGGTAGGTGGCACAGTGGGTAGAGCACCGGCCCTGGAGTCAGGAGTACCTGAGTTCAAATCCGGCCTCAGACACTTAACACTTACTAGCTGAGTGACCATGGGCAAGTCACTTAACCCCCATTGCCCTGTCCCCCCAAAAAAATGCAGTAGGAGAAGATGCTGCTTAGGGGGAAAGTGTACAATAGGCCTTATACTTTCCCTCATTTTTCTTCATGACTGCAGAAATAGAAGCTGGGAACAAAAGTAAATCATATTCCTGTATGATAGGAATTTAGAAATAGGAATACAGTTTAGCAGAAAATATGTTCTTTAGTATTATTTTATTACTCTACCAAAAACTTCTAATGTTTTGTGTCATTAATGTCAAATAAGTGCTAACTTATTTTTATAGGCACTCTGGAGAAGATAGCAAGATGCTGGTATGTGATACGTGCGACAAAGGGTATCATACCTTTTGTCTTCAACCAGTAATGGATTCAGTACCAACAAATGGCTGGAAATGCAAAGTAGGTTACGTTTTTTGTTGAAATAAGTTTTTGTTGGTTTCTTCTATTTTGAAAACAAAGTTCATTTGTTAATTAAATTTGAAATAAAGAAACAGGATAGTTTGTTTCCTAATCAAAACTTAAATTCAGTTGCTCATACAAATTAAAGTAAGAATTTTTTAGTATGTAAAGTCCATATTTAGAGAACACCACAAATTATGCCTTGCTGCTGAAAAATTTATCCTCGTTTCTCCTTATTATCTTACCTCATTACTTTTTGGCCCTCTTTTTCATCTTTAAATATTTAGTTCCTTTGATTTTAGAGCTTTTCTGGACACTTACTTGTTCCATTTTCTCATCTTGATTTCTAATGGTTTTCTCCTTCCTTGAACTGTCATTTTTTTGTGTTTTCTCCCAACCTTCTTTACCTGGAATCTGAACTCTGAACTCTAGTTCCTTAGTATTGGACAGCATTTCTGACCTACCATATCAAGGAAAATAATTCTTGCAAATCTTTTTGTGCACATTCATGTATCTTTTAAAGATCGAATGTGGTTTTTGGTATTTATTACCAAAATGCTGAAAGTAGATACTAAAAGTATATATATAAGTGATGCTAAAACATTTGACATTTTCAGCTGACATTGAATTTGCGCAAAAAATCCCAACGAAGAGTTTTTTCAAGTGTCAATGATAATTTGCTCTGTTTGTGGCCTTTGAATTCTATACCTTTTATGGAAAAGATATTAGAATTTTATAACTGGATGAGTACTGACAGATGAAATTGAACATTTCTTTATTTTCCAAGGAAGAAATCAAAGAATAGAGATGTTAATTGGCTTTCCCATAGTCACTGGAACAGTCACTAGCAATGCCAAGGTTATATGTCCAATTTCTGGAGTGAACTTGAATGGGCAGGATTTTGCTCAAATTCATTCACTAATTATAAAGTACTAGGAGGAGAGTGGGATAAAAAGATAAGCTAAGTTCTTGTTCTTAACAAGTATACAATCTAGTAGAGGAGGATCTAAATTTTCTGTGAAATGCATCAGACATATATAAAGGGACCATGAGGCAAGAATCTTTTAGCACAGAACTCTTTTCACATCTGGCATGACCCAGTTTATTTTTTTAAAGGACCAGATCTATTCCTGGGGAAAACCTTAACTTTTTTGAGCTATGGAAGAGAGGACAAACTAAAATAGGGTTATGGGATCAGATTTTAGAATAGATGAGGAGATAAAGGTTTACAATTCTGTTGATTTTTTTTTTTCTGTTGGAAGTAGCTCACTCCAGTCTCTATCTCATTTGTTGCTTAAAATACTGAGAAAGGTGATGTGAAGATGAATATTTGACACATAGTCATGTATGTATATATGAATATCTGTTATAATCAAACAGTTATTCAGATTGTGGTTTCAACCACCCTCTTAGAATTTTCTCATTAGTCTCTGAGAAATATGAATGCCATACTATGGAAAACAAAAACTTTTTGTTGTGAATAAGTCAGAAACTTCTTATACTTCTTTAGAAGGCCAAGCTATCTTTTGACACTGCTTTAAAAAGTTGTAACTATGTTTCAAAGAACAAAACATACACATTTTGACTTTTTTGGGATGCCATTCTTTTGATGTTGATGACTGTCACATAACATCTGATGATAAATGTAGCGTTGATATCTTTATGGTCTTAAACAAATGTAAATATTGCCATCTATAGAGTGACAACTCTATCGTGGTGATTCATCATAGAATTTGATGTCTTCACAAAGTAAGATTTGTTGTGTACTTGGAGGTGGGGGTCTTTTTATTTTGTCTTCATTACTAGTGAAAAGTCAAACAATTTAGCTTAGAGAACACAGCTTAAGTAATTGTAATTTTTTATTTCTTTCAATTCATTGTGCTAAAAGTAAAGTCTTATCCTGAACAACTACCTTGTTGTTCAGAAATACAAAATTTATAATTTATCTGCAATTACATTTGCTTTATGATCTTTTTAGAACTGCAGAATATGTGCAGCATGTGGCACTCGAACCAGCTCTCAGTGGCACCACAATTGCTTAGTTTGTGACAATTGTTATCAACATCAAGATAATATGGCCTGCCCTTTCTGTGGAAAGTGCTACCAACCAGACTTGCAGAAAGATATGTTGCATTGTCACATGTGTAAAAGGTAAGAGGCTAGATTTATTGCTTGAAATGAATTAGATATAATGATTTTGAAGATGTACCTCTCTACTCTCCCTTTAGCTCTAGGGTCCCCAGTCCTTTCTTGCAAGAAAAGATGATGTTGTCAGAGTTAGCAACCAACAATCTTTGTACCTCTGAGAATTGTCAGGCTTAAGTGTCATTAGTGCTACTGGCAGATTCTAAAGAAAGGAAAATTACATAAAAAGGGAGAAGAAAAATATAAACAAAGTAGAAAAGAAAAGGGAAAATCTAAGGAAATATGAGGTAAAGTGATAAAGGAAGGAAGATACAGACTAGTATAACGTCACCATCAGTGACATTTTCTAGTCAAAGATAACTGCTGATTTCCGATACATCTCCCCTTTTGGTCGAAATATTTGTGGTATTTCTTTACTCATTTGTACCTGGTGCTGCTCTTCTTTGCATCTATGTGTTAAATTTAGTTTCAGGTTATTTTAATTTGCATAATTTTATGTAAATATTTTCACTGTTGTTAATTACTCCAGATGGATTCATATAGAATGTGACAAACCAGCAGATACTGAATTAGATTCACAGATAAAAGAAGAGTATGTCTGCATGTATTGTAAACAGTTAGGAGATATGGATCCAGTACAACCTTGTGATGATTCGGGGACTTCTGAACTAATTCCCCAGCCTGGTACAGGTAAAAATGAATATTTTTCTTTATACAAAATCAATTCTTGAAGGCCTCTTTTAGTAAAATTAAAAGATAAATTTCAATAGTTTGTAGTTTGACTGTCTTCCTGTGAAGTTGTGAACAAAGAAAGATAGAGGTTATCTACTTTGAAATCTTTGCTCTACTTGATAATTTTATTCTTAATCTCTTTGAGCAGATTAATAACTTTTTTAAATTACAAAAAATCAAGCATTACTACTTTTCTAATCCTTTAATAGGATTCATTTTTTGATCATTTTAGTTCTTTATTGGTGAATCTTTAGATAAATTCATTAATGTTGGTGATTCTTTCCATCTCATGGTTAAAATGCTGTTTTAATTCTGCCCAATTTGTATATTTTTAATTATCTAGAAGAAATTATGGAAGAACATATGAGAGAAAATGTATTTTGAAACTAGGTTTTCAAAATATTATGATTAATCATATAGCATAATTAGTGTGAAAAATTTTACCCTTGGGGCAGCGAGATGCTCCAAGACAGTTGAAGATTATGTGCCAATGTCTTTTGCAGAGTATTATTGTAGATAAATTCTAGGGAGGATTTCACAAGACTTTTCAAATAAAATATTTTACAGCTTTGTTACTTCAGGGCAAAGGGGGACATTAGGGAGGACAGCTGAAAAAATATGTGATAAAAAACAGCTCTAGGAGTTAGATAGGCTTATAGAATATACCTAAGCCCCATGTCTATGTCATGAATATTTCAAGGAGAGAGTGAGGGCCTGTTGAGTATTCCAAGTACTGTCAAATGAAAATGAAAATGGCTGTTAGAATATTTTTAAAAAGTCTTTTCCTGTAGTCATTTACAGATCATCAGCTCATTAGAACAAAGACATCAAGGTAAAAAAAAAAAGAATAATGAGAAGATATAACATAATTTAGGCTGTTCAAACCAATCTATGTAAACATGCTATTTGGTGCTATTTTGTACTTGTATTTATTATTAAGTTTTAACATCTTTTTTCAGTTATTTAATATTGCAATCTCCAAGAGTTGAAGTGAAGGTGACCTACAGGGCAAAGTTCAAGTACATATTAGAAATGAACTTGAGACACATGAAAAATAATAAATTATAAAGTAGTGCTATATCAGGGATGTCATCAAAGAATTTTTCTGGTAAACTAGATTGGTTAGTCACATGCACCAGGGTAGTCTGAACATTGCTCTGCTGCCTAGGTAAAATTTAAAAGAAAGTGAGATAGGCTCCAGCACATTGAAAAGACACTTAACTATCACCCTGTGAAAAGTCATAGACAAGAATCACATGGGAATGGGCAGAAATGGTTAGATTGTGCATTGAGATTAGATTCATTTGAGGTGACTTCAAAAAGTGGGAAATTAATAAAAGCAGAAATCACATATATTGCGCCTCTTCAAGGAGTAACCTCCAATTCCCAGTCCTCTTGGGGCATTAAACCATAGTAAATATCCCAGCAAGTGAATTAGTAGGTTTGAGTCTCAGTTTGGGGGGGGGGGTCAGTAACAGACTGAGGGGCTACCAATATTTTTTAGGCTTTGAGTCTGTTGACCTTTCTGACTGTTAGGTGATGCTCTGCGATGGGATCTTTTTTCTAGGTCCACTTGATCTAGGTTGGCATGAGTGCCTTGAGTCTTTTGTCGCATCCTTGTCCTGATTTTCTTCTTACTTGTTTGACCAAACCTCAGCCCCCTTCTTTAGCTGGGCTGTCACCCGTGTTCCTTTTCTAATCTGTTTTCTATTTTCTTTCATACCTTTTTTGGGTGATGGCACAAGGGTATCTTGATGAATTATTGTTTTATGCAGATGGCTCCTAGATTTAGGTATATAGCCTTGGTTGTTTTCCTGATCTTCGGGCCCATATCAACATCTGTTAGACATCTTCAGTAGAGAATAATGTAGACATTTCAAACTGAGGTCTAAAATGGAACACATTATCTTTCCCTTCAAACTGACCTTTTCTTTTTGTTTTTGGGGATGGGGGTTCTATCTTTCTTGTCATCCAGATTTCATAACTTTTGAGATATCCATGACTTATTTCCTTGGGCCAGCTAGGTGGTTCAATTGTGATGTGCTTTGACTCAAGAAGACTTGAGTTCAAATTTAGACTTACATACTTAGTAGCTGTATGGCCCTAGACATAGGATCCTTTATTTCCTTAAGTTTTCTCAAGTATGAAATCTGTTACTCAAGCATCTGTCTTTCTATCTTATATTTCAGAAAATAAACTATATAATTTTAAAATTTATAATTTATAACTATTGCCTTTATTATTTATATAGATCCATTCAGGTATTTATTTTATATTTTGTTTATAACTTCTTGTCTTAATATTTTTTAGTCATTATATTCAAGTGTATCAATTATTTACCCCTTTTTATAAGCAATGTTATTTCTGATTAACTTAGCAAAATATTTTTAGGGATTCCCTTTATTTTGTGCCCTAGCTTTTACTTATAGAATTTTTAGATTATCAAAGGAAATACATACATACATACATACATACATACATACATACATACATACATACATACATACACATACATACATACATACATACATGTGTGTGTGTGTGTGTGTGTGTGTGTTTTGACTTTTAGAACTTTGTCATTGGTAGGATCCATTCACAAGTTACTTTTCTTTTTAAAGAGAACCTCATGAGACTGTAAAAGTTTTATTTGAAGGAAAATGGGTCAACTATTGCTTGTTTATTTTCTATGAAAATCATAAAGCATAGATGTTAATGTTTAAAGTAGCCACAGAGATCATCTAGCTATAATTAGAAGTAACATTAGAAAACACGTTATAATGTTAAATATTACTACATGGCTTAATGTTTTCAAAATATTTTACATACATTATCTGATATGATCTTCACAAACCTTAAAGGGGTTAAAGGTACCTGCTTACATGTATTATTTCATGGAAGAGCAGCAAAAACAGTTTCAGAAGGACTATGAAAGTGGCAAGTCATTGAACTAGGAAGTACCTGAGAGGGAATTGAACCCATGTTTTGAGTCTAAATAAAGTATTCTATCATGGCACACAAAAAACTAATATTCAGAAAAGTAATGTTGTTTAAAAATACACAGCAGAGCGGCAGCTAGATGGCGTAGTGGATAGAGCACCGGCCCTGGAGTCAGGAGTACCTGAGTTCAAATCTGGCCTCAGACACTTAACACTTACTAGCTGTGTGACCCTGGGCAAGTCACTTAACCCCAATTGCCTTACTAAAAAAAAAAAAAATACACAGCAGATAATCAGAAGTTTAAATGCCTATCTCCATTGATATCTCCAACCCACTATCCCCTGAAGTAATCCTTTCTAAATTAATAGTACGTTTTCATCATATTTCTTTAAAATCTGTGTTTCAACTTTCCCTGTCACCCCTAGTGTTCTTGTTTATTCCATTTGGGGAAGTCAAGCAAGTTTAATTCTTTTTCTGCGTGATGGCTGTTCCAGTATTTTAAGCTTGCTGTTGCATCTTAATTCCTTCAACTGATGTTTAGACCATAGACCTCTCTCCTGATCTCATTACCTTTTATTTCTCTACATGTATTCCAGTTCCTGAATATCCTCTTTATAACATGTTTATTTGGGATACCAGAGTATTGTAAAAATACTCCTACTGGAGTATCCCATTACTCTGGACATTTAAGCGTACATTACATTTTTTTTTGCTGGCCTATCCAATGCTTCCTTGTACTCTAGATTAAAAAAAAAAAACTAACTTGTTATTTATCTTGAATATTAATTTTATGTTAACCTTTTTTGTTTAATTCTTCACTTTTTAAACATGTTTATTTTTAGAGGAAACGAGAAGGAAAAGTTTTTGGATATTCTTCTGTTATCCATCATCTTTGTTTCATCCCCTCCTCACCTCAGTTCAGTTAAAAGCAACAATGTCACACACACACACACACACACACACACACACACGCATGCCATTATTGCTGTGTGTGTGTGTGTGTGTGTGTGTGTGTGTGTGTGTGTGTGTGTGTGTATTTGGGGCAGTGAGGGTTAAGTGACATGCCCAAGGTCACACAGCTAGTGTCAAGTGTCTGAGGACAGACTTGGACTCAAGTCCTCCTGAATCCAAGGCTTGTGCTTTATCTACTGCGCCACCTTGTTGCCCCAGTGGCAACAGTATTTAACAACCATTTTGTAGGTTAAATTAATTTTATAAATCAGGATATAGAATTAATCAGTATGAAATAAATGATGATAATCATGTTTTCAAAAAAAAATTGATAGGTATTTGCATGATGTCCTATTTGATGGTATTTCCCCTAAAAAATGTTGATTTAAAAAAAAAATACTTGGTGAATTCTAGAGAAAACAAATGCATGTGTGTGATTTATTTCAAATCCAGATTGGTAACTTCATTAGAGGAACTACTAATGAAGAAACTTTGTCCATCAGTGTAGATAGACAGCTTTTCTGAAACTCGTCTCAGAAATTTGCCTGGTGTGTAGTAAGAGAGGGAATAACAGAAATGAAATAATAAGGAATCTTTAGTACTTCAAGGTTGGCAAAGTCCTTTACAAATATTATCTTATTTGATTCTCCTGGCAACCTGTGAGGTAGGGGTTTCAATTTTTCCTGTTTACCAAAGAGGAAAGTAAGGCAAACATATTAAATGATTGGTGAAGGGTCACATAGCTTGTCTATGGCTAGATTTCAACTCATCATCTTCTTGACTCTCCTGGCTAAGCTTTGTGTGCTTGCTAATCAACCCACAACTTTTATGTATCAGAGGCAAGATTTGAACTGAGGTTTTCCTTCCTGCAAGGCTAACTTTGCAAATTTTCAATATCTTCTCTCATAGGCACACATATGGTAATGGAATATAATGTAATTGAGCTATTTGAAATAGTTTTTGTAAAGATTGAATTTAGGAGAAGGCAAGTATCTTATTTGAAAGAAATAGGGTGGTTTTTCAAAAACATTTATGTAGGTTATTCTAAGAATATTGAGGTTGGCTTTTAATCTATTCTTAGGGGGAAACAGCAATTGAAGGAGATTTTTCAGGTTATTTAGCAGTTTTGTTTGCAACAAGGAAGCAAGATGCTTACAAATGTGATAATCTTAATATAAATGTTTTAGTCTCTGCTTAGCAATCATTGATTCAATCATTTGTTTTCCAGGAGTAACTTCATATATGAAGAATAACATGATTGAATAAAAATGAATGATTAAAATGGATTTTCATAAATAAATTGGATTACTTTGTTAGTAAAATTTTTATATTGAAAGATAATATGCAAATGTTTGCCTGTATACATGTATATTTAAGATAAAATAAAGCTCAAGCATCTTAGAATAGTTATTTTACTTTATTTCAGATATTTTTAACTTCTAGTGTATGAATTGTTTTTAAAATAAGATATAACTTGATAATCGAAAATAAATACATCAATGAAAGAACTAGGGGGAATCATTTTAAACCGAAGGAGCCAATGTAGGAGGCAATAGAGGCAAAGCAATGGAAGTGTGGCACAGGGGAGAAGGTGTGGGGTTCAAATCCTGACTCAATCACTTGCCACCTGGGACTTTAACCTAGACATTTTACTTTTCTATATCTGTTCCCTCATCTTTCAAGTTAGAAAGGATGGCTTAGATGATCTTGAAAGTCCCTTCAAGTTATGAACCTAAGATATTAAGATTAAAAATCCAAGTGGGCAATCGTGATGACAAAAGCATGGGAATAAGAATTGGGCTCATGATTTCACCAAGGGAAGAAACTTGTTCTCCCCCATGCTGGCTGGCTTGTTCTCTGCAATTTCTAGTCATGGAAAGTTCCCTAGAGCAGTGAGATGTTCAATGACTTACCCAGAGTCACACAGTGTATATGTCGGAGGCAGGACTAGAACCCAGGTCTTAGCTTCAAAGTCAGCTCTCTATTCTCTACTCCAAGGATGCCTCAGATAAGTACAAAATTAGGTTTTCAGTAATTCTGAAAGGCCTTCAATATCTAAAGAAATAGTATACAGCAGGAAATGGAGTGCTTGACTTGGAACCATGAAGACCTGATCCAGATCCTGATTTAGCCACTTACTAGATGTGAAATCCCAGGCATATCACTCTCTGGGCCTCGGTTTCTTCATCTGTAAAATTAGAGAGCTGACCTAGAGGACCTTCCAGCTCTAAATCTATGTTCCTACGGTCTTCATTTTACCAAAAAGGAAACTGAGGCTATCACTATACAGCCAACAGCATGGTCACAAGTTAGTTAAGTGTCTGAGGAGGGACATAAACTCAAGTCTGCCTTGCTTACACCACACTGCCCCTCAACTATCCCACACCACGCACTTCAAAACTGCCCTTTCCACCTGCTATTCTGGTATGTGTGTGTGGGGGGGGCCATTGGGGTTAAGTGACTTGCCCAGGGTCACACAGCTAGTAAGTGTTAAGTGTCTGAGGCCGCATTTGAACTCAGATCCTCCTGAATCCAGGGCTGGTGCTCTATCCACTGTGCCACCTAGCTGCCCCTCCACCTGCTACTCTAAATAGATGGGAAAGATTAGAGAGACCTCGTATGTACCGAGTTCCCCATGACAAAGTGACTTTCTTGGGCATGAGAACCATGTTTTTTCCTTTCTTTGTATATCCAGTGTTTTGTTTTTGTTTTTGTTTTGTTTTGCGGGGCAGTGAGGGTTAAGTGCCTTGCCCAGGGTCACACAGCTACTAAGTGTCAAGTGTCTGACACCAGATTTTAATTCAGGTTTTCTGAATCCAGGGCTGGTGCTTTATCTACTGCACCACCTAGCTGCTCCTCATATGGCCAGTCTTGATTGAACACAGTGCTTGGCACAAAGCAAGTTTACTTTTTGAAAACTCAGGAGTAGCTGATTCCTGGATTGGGAATGAAATCAGGACAGGCCTAGTGAAAGTCAGGGGTGAGATATACATTTTCCAGTGCTCTTTCTTCTCTCCTTCCTTGTAGTTCATAAATATTATTAGGGCCTTGCCAAATTTGTGTTTGCTTCCATGAGCATTTATCTTACTCTTCCCTTACTGCAACCCTACTTTGATCATAGAGAACACCTATATGTCCCTGCAGCTTCCCCTTTAAAAGGAAAAGAATTCTGCTGATTTTGAAAGCTGCCAGTCTGTACACCAAATATCAGTCCTACTAGGACCACAGGTTCAAATTCCCATGTAGGTGACTCAGAGCAGCCTACTACAAAACAGTGGACTTTCTTATGCTTGTGAAGGGCAGTGTGGGTTAGAAAACTTCCTATAAAACAGGTATAGAGGGGCAGCTAGGTGGCGCAGTGGATAGAGCACCTGCCCTGGAGTCAGGAGTACCTGAGTTCAAATCCGCCCTCAGACACTTAACACTTACTAGCTATGTGACCCTAGGCAAGTCACTTAACCCCAATTGCCTCACTAAAAAGAAAAGGAAAAAAAAAAGCTTAAAAAACAAAACAAAACAAAACAAAAACAAAACAGGTATAGGATATCTCCTTAGAAAACAAAAGAGGGGCAGCTAGGTGGCACAGTGGCCTGGATTCAGGAGTAGCTTAGTTTAAATATGGCCTTTGACACTTGCTAGATGTGTGGCCTGGGTGAGTCACTTATAACCCCACTTACCTCACCAAAAAAATAAAGAAAAGAAAACAAAAGACATTTAAACCCTAGGACCTCATTGTTCACCATATTCTGGATTATTGCTGCTGTTCTATTATTAATCTTTCTCGTATTGGGGACTCCTGGCAGTTTGGTGAAGCCTGTGGAGGGAATCCTCTTCAGAACAATGTTTTTAAATGCACAAAAGGACAATAAAGGAAATCAATTCTACTGAAATGCAGCTATGCAAAAAAAATTAATAAAAAATGCTGTTATGAAATATTTTTAAGCATGTAATCTTGGATTAGATGCTGCCTGCTGAGAGGCCCAAATCTCTCAAAATGTCTTTGCCTTCCATACGATCTCTGCCCTAAAAGAGTTATTAATGAAACATCTTGAGGTTTCTGTGCCATCCTTACTTGATAATGAGCTTGAGCTTGCTGGGCCGAGTTCAAGGTGACATTACAGAGCTCACAATACACAGGCCTGCTCCAGGGCCCCAGCTCAAATGAGCTCCTGTGTACTGACCAGCGGTAAAGCGGCCTCCAGCCCCAGAGGGCTCTGCAGAAAGGTGGTTCTTGACCTGGTGGCCGCTGCCATAGGAAGAGGGGATGAGAGCTACTCTGAGGGAGGAAGTCCCTTGTGCTGCAAGAGGATCATTGGGCAGAAGAGCAGGCACGCTCTAGGGGCCCGGGGAAGAGTTCGGACTTCAGATCTGAATGAACAAGAAAGAGATATTCAGATGGTAGCCTTAACAACATAGGTAACGCTTAAATGCTTGGACATTTTGAATGAGTGGGTGTGTATTAAGTGCCTATCATATGCTGGGCGATTAAAACAACTCTGTTAATTCAGAAACAAGAACAAAATAGTTCCTGCCCTCAAGGACCCTCATTTCTACTGGAGGAAAACAACATGTACACCCACACATAAGTAAATTAAAAAGAAGTAATTTTGGAGGGTCCAAGGCACACAGGACAGCTAGATGGCACAGTGGATAGAACACTGGGCCTGGAGTCAGGAAGGCTCATCTTCATGAGTTCAATCTGGCCTCTCACACTTCCTAGCTGTGTGACCCTTGCCAAGTCACTTATCCCTATTTGCCTCAGTTTATTCATCTGTAAAATGAGCTGGAGAGGGAAGGGGCAAAACGCTCCTGTATCTTTGCCAAGAAAACTCCAAATGGGGCCACAAGGAGTCAGACACAACTGAACAACAACACCAAGCCACACTAAGAATTAAGGTTGGGGGTGCTGGGCGACAGCTAGATGGCACAGTGGATAAAGCACCAGCCCTGGATTCAGGAGGACCTGAGTTCAAATGCAGTCTCAGGGACTTGACACTTACTAGCTGTGTGACCCTGGGCAAGTCACAAACCTCATTGCCCCACCAAAAATAAAGAAAATTAAGATGAGGCGAATAAGGAAAGGCTTTTAAAGGGAAAGGGGAGATTCATTGAAGGGAACTAGGAAACGAGGAAAAGGGAGAGAGCACTCCAGCATTTCGGAGTAAAGGAACTGATTATAGTGATCATGAAGGTTGAATAACAACCAAAGAAGTGTCTGCCTAGTATAGTAGAAAAGCTTCCAATTCTGAAGTCTGAAGACCTACATTTCCCCATCTGTGTAATGAGGGGCTTAAATTGATGGCTTCCAAGGTCCCTTTCAGGAGCCATGGGCTTATTATAACAGCTTGGGATTCTTGGACGATTATTTGATGTCTCTGTGCCTCAGTTTCCTCATTTGTAAAAATAAGAGCAAGAACTAGATGTCCTCAGAGGTCCCTTCCACCTCTGCATTGTGATCCTAAGATGCCATATGACAACTCAGCATTTCTGTCTTGTTATTTTTTTCTTGACTATAATTGGCTTCCTTTTTAATCTTTTTTAAAAAATGAACTAAAAAAACCTTCTTTTAAGAGATCCATTGACTTAGCCTGACAGGTAATGATGTTCTATAAACAATAAAGATCCAGAATCCCTGCTTGTTTGCATAATAATTTAAATAGTACATTAATAATGTTTATTTTAAAACCTATATAATTAGTTTTCATCAAACAATTAATTAACAAGATTATTTTTCTTTTGAAAATATTTAATGAAGCATTTAATTCTAAAATGGCAACCACTATTCATCTGTTGGTGTTATGAAGCATAAAAAATTCCAGGGCCAAGAGCTGAACCACTAAAGAAGTATTTATGGGGGGCAGCTAGGTGGCGCAGTGGATAAGGCACCAGCCTTGGATTCTGGAGGACCTGGGTTCAAACCCAGCCTCAGACACTTAGTAGCTGTGTGATCTTGGGCAAGTCACTTAACCCCCATTGCCCTGCCCCCAAAAAATAAAAAGTATTTGACTTTTAATTTCGTTTTTTAAACTAGTGAAAGTAACTTTACCTGATTGATTCATATTGCAGTAACAGTTTTTATTTTGTAACAGTAATTTCTGTAGGCACAAAAATAATTGCTTTCTAATTTCTAGATGAAAAATCAGAATCATAGATCTTTTCTTTTAAATACATTACAAGGAAGATGATATGTTCCTTTCCTATAAATAGCGCTTTGCAAGTTGTTCATGTTGAGTGAACTAAAGGTGTTTCTGTATTTTTTATATCTTTATATTTATTTTAATGAAATATTTGTTTTCTTTTATTTAATTTTAGCATTTATAAATATTTTAATAACTTGAATAATGTAGTGAAAAGTAAACTAATATTCTCATTAGTAATTGTTTGCTTAAGAAAATTCTCCCATATTTGTGACTTTAGTTAAATAGATATTTTAAAAAAATACTAATATTTGCTTTCTTTTTTGTCATAATGTTGCAAAATTTTTTCACAAGTTTATTCCATATAGCGTCATACCAGCTTTGAGGTTTTTGGGTACCTCCATATATTTGGCAAATTTCCTACTTTAAAACCTTAAATGAATATCTTTAAAATGTAACAAACTTTTTCATTACTAAAAATCTACCCCACTTCTTAATGAAGTGTCTGTAATTTTAATTTTATAAACAAAAGTACAATGTTTTCAAAATCACATATCATATTGCTAAAGAGGAGATATATGAGATATTCTTAGTTTTTGTTTTGGTTTTTGTTTTGTTTTTTTTGGTGATGCAATTGGGGTTAAGTGACTTGCCCAGAGTGACACAGCTAGTAAGTGTTAAGTGTCTGAGGCCGGATTTGAACTCAGGTACTCTTGACTCCAGGGCTGCTGCTCTATCCACTGTGCCACCTAGCTGCCCAACTCTTAGTATTTTAAATAAACTTCAGTCCTTATTATTAAGGACACAGCCTTAATTCTTAAAGCCTGCCTTGCACTTGACTTTAAAATAGAATGTCTTTCCTTTGCTATTGCATTACAGTCAGTTATAATTCCTAGCTTAATTTTGTTTATGAGTTCAATTATTTTATTATTATGATATCTGTGTATTAAAATCAGATGATAAGAAATTATAAAATCTTTTTTGTGTAGAGACTAATGTTTTTAATGTTCACATAAAAAGTAGTTTTAGAAATAAAATTGTCCAGTCCCCTCCTTTTACATATGAGAAAAGATGCATATAGAGATTGACTCTTACATAATATTTCAATGCAAAAACTTGAGCGATAGTCTTGTTATTTTTAGACCTTTTCTCTTTTCAAGTGCTTTCTCTAGTTTTTTCGAAGGATTTTTCATCAAGAATTACATTTTGTATTTACTTTCAGAAAAATATCCCTTTAAACATTTATATATCATTGTTAGAGAGGTATTAATAGCAGTCTTAATTATAATCAATTTCATTTTGGGGCTTTGCATTGACTTATTAAGAGATTGCTGAAAACAATTTACATACTCTGTTTCATGACATTTAACATAATTGTGAAATTCCTGTATGTAAGCACATGATGGTCAGTGAAGGAGAGAGATAGGTCACAGATAATTTGAAAAGACAAGAGCTAAGGAAAGATAGAAAAACTTACGTACAATGGCCTTTGTGAGAACAGTTGTTTAGTTAATGGCTTTTATACGACTAATCGTGAAAAGGAGGAGAAAAGCATGTAAATTGGCTAAATTGAAGACTACTTAGACAGTTCCTTAATTAGTTTCTCAAACTATTTCTTTTTTGTTTTGTTTTGTTTTTTTAGTGAGGCAATTGGGGTTAAGTGAGTTGCCCAGGGTCACACAGCTAGTAAGTGTTAAGCGTCTGAGGCCGGATTTGAACTTAGGTACTCCTGACTCCAGGGCCTGTGGTCTATCCACTGCGCCATCTAGCTGCCCCTTTTCTGTTTTTTGTTTTTTGTTTTTTTTTTTAGTTTCTCAAACTATTTCAAGGGATTAGCATAATGCCTGCACAAAGTAGGCTTTTAATAAATGTTTATGGATTGATTGCTATAGGATGTGTTATGTCCCAGAATAGCTAGTTACTAAACAATTGAAATTTTATTAGCTGAACCAATGTGTAAACTTCATTGTATTCAGGGTAGGAGGGGCAGTTCGTTGAGGATTTAGCACAAAGAACTCTCTAGAACATTTATTTCACCACGGTATTGGGAGGAAATGTCAGTTGAAATATCAGGGTTCTAGCATGGAAATGAAGATATGTGTTGTGACAATGTAAACATGCTTTTGTATGAACTAGAAAAGTTAAGTAATGTGAACAATGATAGTCTTTTCCATGTATGCGTGTATGCATATATACATACACATATACGTGCATACATACACATATAACATTTCCTTTTTCCAATTTTTTATCTGTTACTTTGTTACTGAGTTTTTTAAGTCATGTCCTACTCTTCATGACCCCATTTGGTAAGGGTTTTTTTCCCCCAATAAAAATATTTTATTATTTTCCAGTTACACGTAGAGATAGTTTTCAACATTTGTTTATGTAAGATTTCCAATTTCAAATTTTTCTCTCTCCTTCTCTCCCCCTCCCCTAGGCATCAGGTAATCTGATATAGGTATATATATAATATTAAACATATTTCTGCATTAGTTATGTTAGAAGAATCAGGGCAAAAAAGTAAAAACCTCAAAAAAAGAAAAACAGCAGCACCAAAAACAAAAGAAATAGTATGGTTCAATCCGCATCCATATTCCACAGTTGTTTTTTTGTTTTGTTTTTTCCTGGATTTGGAGAGCCTTTTCCATCATGAGTCCTTTGGAACTTTCTTGTACCGTTGTATTGGTGAGAAGAATCTAGTCTGTCACGGTTGATCAACACATAATGTTGATGATACTGTGTATGATGTTCTTCTGGTTCTGTTCATCTCACTCGTCATCAGTTCATGCAAGTCCTTCCAGGTTTCTCTGAACTCCTTCTGCTCATCGTTTCTTATAGCACAATAGAATTCCATTACATTCATATACCACAACTTGTTCAGCCATTTCCCAGTGGATGAGCAACCCCATAATTTCCAATTCCTTGCCACCACAAAAAGAACAGCTATAAAAATTTTTGTACATGTGGGTCCTTTTGCCTTTTTTATGATCTCTTTGGGAAAAAGACCCAAAAGTAGTATTGCTGGGTCAAAAGGTATGCATAACTTTATAACCCTTTGGGCATAATTCCATTTGGCGTTTTCTTGGCAAAGTTACTAGAGAAGTTTCCCATTTCTTTCTCTAGCTCTTTTTGTTTTGTTTTGTTTTGTTTTGGTTTTTTGCGGGGCAATGGGGGTTAAATGACTTGCCCAGGGTCACACAGCTAGTAAGTGTCAAGTGTCTGAGGCTGGATTTGAACTCAGGTACTCCTGAATCCAGGGCCAGTGCTTTATCCACTGCGCCACCTAGCCGCCCCTCTAGCTCTTTTTTAAGATGCAGAAACTGAGGCAAGCAGGGTTAAGGGACTTTCCCTGAGTCATACAACTAGTAAGTGTCTTAGAAAAGATTTTAACTAAGGTCTTCTTGACTTCAGTTCTTGCATTCTATCCACTGTACCCCATGCACATTAACTCCTCGCCCCCAGTTTTCCCCTTCATTTTAGGATTTTCTGTACCTATATGTGGTGCGTTTATCCAAGTGGTGATGATCCTAAAGGAATTAGTTTGCTATAGTAATAGAAGTCTGTTTCTGATTTAGTTTAATTCTAAGACTGAATTATTTTCAGTTGCTTTTCATGTTTTTTCATATTATACACAGTTGTTCACAAATGCTAATGTGGTCTTAATAAATTCTTTTTGATCATGATGGTTTAATAAACTAATTTAAAGACAATTCAGCCCTGATAGAAGAAATTTTGGAAATAACTAATAAATATTACATAGCAATAGGTAATTTAATTGGAAATGAAAAAAATCTATGTACCTAGTATGAAAAAGAAACAGTAATCACATTTGAAGAAATATGCAAAATTGTTAGAAACTGTTATCCCATTATTTGCTAGCAACACTGATGAATTAACAACAATAAATGAATACTATGTAAAGTAACTAGATTAACAGAATAACAGGTAGAATATTTGATGTAACTACAAGTACCATTGTAATGTGGAATTTGAAGTCACACCAGATATGTCATCTGACTTTCCTAATGCAAGGATTGTTATTTTGAAAAATGCCATTAATAATAAATGGAAATTCAATTCTAGTTTTAACCCTTACTCTCTTAGGTAACTACCTGTCTTAAAGTGTTTTTCTTGCCTAATTCCTAAAAATTCTAATTTCCCTTTGTTGAGGGCACTATTTCACTCTAAGATGTTTTGTTTCTGACGTTTATCTCCCCTTTTCTCTTTTCCCCTTCCACTCCTCCTTGTTTGTATGGTAAGATAGATTTCTGTTCCTGAGTGTGTATGTTAGTGCTATTTCTGATGAGAGTGCTCCTTCTCCTCTCCACCCCCCTGCTCTCTGCCCACTTCCCTCATTTTCTTTTTCACTGTAAGGGGTTGAAAAGTCTGGGAACAAAGAAAGATCTCTTGTCAAGGAATTGAAGACAGTATTCTTAGGCCTGATGGACAGTCTGGAAAAGCCTGCAGGAAGAAAAAGAGCTTGAAAGGATTTTAGGATTAGATAAATGAATGTTTAAAGATGCTTTATAGGCAAATAGAGAAGGGGACAATGGATGAGGAGAGATTGAAAATAAGGGGGAGGGAGTTGATGGTACCAAGGTCACAAGTAGAGTAGTTGGTGTTGATGAAGAGAAGACTGCTTATTCCTCCAAGACTAGAGTTTAGAATAAGCATCAATGCCACAATGATTTCCTCTGTGAAATTGTAGTGAAAGAAGGTGTACGCTAAACATGGCTTCATTATTTTTTCCTTTGAAGTACAAGGAAAGGTTTACTATTATTGGCTTAGATAAGACAGGTGTTATGCTTAAAACTTTTCAGCAGTTATATTCCTATAATTGGATAACACAGTCAAGATCATAAAACATATCAACAGTCCAAAACTTTGGACTGATTATTAGTTTAAATTTAATAGAAATAATGTTATATCGTTACACATGTGGAGTTTGTTTCTGCCTTTCTGTTAGATGGGATATGCATGGCTAGATAGTTCATCAGAGAGGGGAAGTGATTTGCCCAGTGTCAAGTCATAAATGATAAATTCTAGGATTTGAATTTGTGTTCATTATATTGGTTTTTATTACACTCCATATAGACTTATTTTTGAATGTTTCAGTGCTAACTATTTTTTTGTTTTGATATGTTCTTTACTTTTCTACATTTTACAATATTGACTAACATATCCTAGTCCAGATTTTGAGAAGTATAAGAATCAGTTTCTCATTTTTTTTAGTAGTTTGTTTTAGTGAGATGAAGCAATAGTAGGACCTGATAGTTAGACTTATAGATCAAGTAATAGTAGAGTTTTAGAGAACCACCAGCCTTCTCAAGATACATTTAAGAGATTGCATCCTAATTAATAGAAATTATTTTCCTTTTAAGAGTGTGCTAATGAAATGGAAACAGAAGGAGTTGATGAGAGTTTGGTGTTTATGGACCAAGCTGTGAGAAGCAGTTCTTTAGATCAAGACCCAATGCATGAAATTGTTCCAGTTGGTAAGAAGATCTATAATAAAATATGTGTTAAGATAGTTATTTTTTCCACACATAAAACATAGACACACACATATTGTATAGCTCACTGAATTAAAACTAAATTAGAAATTATCTATGTAAACCCTAACCCTTAGGGGAAGACTCCCAATATGAGATGGTAACTCTAGAAGTTAAAGCTAATTGGTAGGGGTTGAGAACTTCTTAGTTTGCAGGGGCATGCTGAAACTTGGTCTTGTGTTAAGCATCTTAGTGGTGTATATCAGTTCACGTAAAGAAAGTTAAAATCATATCTCGATTTAAAAGTTTTTGTTGTCTTCACATGTTCTTGTTCTTTCAATTAAATATGTATTGGTATTTTTTATTAAAAAAAAAAACCTTGATGTTCTCATGAGTAGGAAATACTTAAAATGTCAACGAAATATTAGTATTATAACTGATAAACCAAATATTTATTACTTTTAAGAAGCTACTTCATGCTGTATGTTTGCATTTTGGATGTTACATAGTTGAGATAAATTTCCTACCCTTCATGACCTTAAATTCTATTACTAAACTCTAGAAAATAATCTAATCTATATCTGTGTGTACATGTGTACATAATGTATATACATGACATATACTAAGTTTCCTAAAAGTTTAATTGTGATTTTAAACTTTGATAACTTTAGAAGTATAATTGCTCCATACTTAAAAACATATGAATGATTCATTCAGATTTTTAAAAATACTATTATGTTTCTATTGAAATTAACTATAAGTAGGATTTTGTATTATACATTACTCCAGATGATTTTTTTATCTTTAAACCTTTCATCAGCTGGCACTCACATTTAATGCTAATCCTAGCTGTAACAACATCCAAAGAACATGGCTTTGATCCATATTTGACAGTTTTGATGTGACCCCACAAGTCAAAAAACTTTTAGAAACAGGTTAGGTGATAGAGTTGGGCAACTTCATCCCCATCCAATGAGAAAGTTTCATCCAGAAGTTGCCATACATATACATTACATAATGAGCAGGGTACACAGTTCTTATTAAAATAGAAATTTAGATAAACATGCAATTATATTCATGTTTTGTAGCATTTTTATTTCTGAAGGTATTAAAACTTAAAAATGCACCATTTTATGGTAACTTCTGAGTTTGTGTGTCTTTTCAAATCCATTTTGGGTTTATTTATTAAGTGATTTTTTTAGAATAATGAAGATTATTCCCATATTTCCTTAATCTGATGCTGAGTAGTACTCATTTTTTAGGAGAAAAAGCACAAAGTTGCATGGCTTTTCAGGTTTTATAACATAAGATAATTTTTATATAATAATTAAAGAAAACAGAAATGCTGTAGTTGAAATAGGAAAGTAAGTAGTAGAGAAATACCATTAGTGTTAGTACACCTGAGGTATATGGGAGAATGAAAAAATGATATTCATAGCAATAGTGTATTTGAGTTGTTTATCATTTTGTCCAGAGAGTGTGAAATTTCAAATTAATCCTCCTGATAATGTATAAGATTAAGTGTTACATGAAGGTTTTACAAACTGTTGGAGACTTTATAAAATTGTTTCCAGCAGCTATCCATGATTGTGATGAAGAACAGAGTAATATCAAGACTATCAATCCATCAGTAACACTTATAACAGGCAGTCCTCTAATTCCTGGTAAGTAATCTTTATTATTAAATTTTCTTATTTTCTAAGTTGGGATTTGTCCTAGTGATGGAAGTTCCCATTTGGATCAGATGACACATCAGCTTTTAAAAATTTACTGTCTTTATGTTTGTCTATCACATACATTTCTAAATATATATTTCTTTCTCTTCCTCGAGTAAGATATGTCACAAAGAAAAAAGAGGGTTTTAGAAACGAAGTTCAGTAAAACTTAGGCCATCAAACAAATGTGACAGCATAATCAATGTTCCTTACATTTAGTTCCCCATTTTCTCATCTCTTTTTGAGAACCAAACTAGTTCTTGAATACCTGGCATTTATTCACTTCATTATATTCACATACCAAAATGTTTCAGCTATTTCCTCAGTTGATGGGGCACTCATTATGTTTACTGTTTTTGTTTTTGTTTTGTTTTTTTTTTTTGTTACTATAAAAAATACAGCTACCGAAGATACATAGGGAATTACCATAAATTAAGAACTATTTCCTAATGGATACGTAGCCAAAAGGTATGAAGAAACAGTTCTCTCAAGAAGAATTGCAGTCTATTAACTATATTTTTTAAATGCTCCATATGACTTTTTATTAGAGAAATGCAAATATAGACGACATTGATGTTTTACCTCACACATAGAGAATGGCCAAACATGAGAAAAGAGAAAAATAGTTTATGTTGTAAGAGTTACAGAAAAATAGGCACACCAGTACACTCAGTTTTGGTGGTTATATGTGTTGGTATGGTCTAACCATTTTTGAAGGTAATTTGGAATTGTACTTAAAAAGTCATTAAATTTTTATAAATTTCTTCTGATCCAGAAGTTCCACTGGGAAGAAAGGATTGTGCCATCTACACCAAAATAAATATTCATAGCATCTTTTTTTCTTTCTTTTTTTTATTCTTTGGGGTGGGGGGTGTTGCTGTAAGTCTTTGACTTAAGGCTGCTGCTCCCAGCCTTTATTCAAAATCTTTCCATGGTAAATGTTATTATTTCTTGTGGCTCATTGACACTATGTGTTGTATGGCTTTTTTTTAATGATTCAGCATGTTTTTATATCTTTCTATAGGTCAGACCTTTAAGAAAATTTGATATTAATAAAAATCTTAAGTGCTCTCTATCTCTATCTGCCTATCTACATGCAGATCCCACACAGGATAAATTAGGTGCCGAAGTGCAAAGTGAAGCTTTGCATCAGATTGATAAAGATGAAATGGAAATGTCTGACAAAATGGTGCAATCTTATGATGAAGATCAAAATGAAAATAAGATGAAAGTGACGGAAAATGATGATCCTCTGTCAAAGTCAGAGGCTTCCCCAAAAGATGAGGAATCACAGTCAATACAGGAATCCAAGGCAGTAGCATCCTCTGAAGAATCACCATCTCCACAGTCAACACCTGAAAATGTCATTACAGTATCAGAAGATTTGCCTTCCACATGCAAAGAAAAAACTGTTTTAATTGAAGAGATGGACTTGGGAATAGACAAGGTTCAGGGAGAAATGGAAAAAGATGAAATCTGTAAAGTTTCGTCAGGTATTGTGGAAATGGAATGCCTCCCCACATTTGATGATTGTTTAAAAGTTGGTTCACCTCTAGAAGACAAACCCATAAAATCACCATCGGAAACAGATTTAGCATTTTCATCAGCAGTAGATATAAGCAAGACAAATATATGTTCCTCTTCCATAGTTTCTTTAGACTTGACTTCTGCAAATGACATGCTTCACAGTGAACCTTCAAATTTACATTCTTCTGCTGGAAACATTATGCCAACAACCTATATCTCAGTCACTCCAAAAATTGGCATGGGTAAACCAGCTATTACCAAAAGAAAGTTTTCGCCAGGTAGACCACGATCAAAACAGGTAGGATTATTATTTTTTGATGTTGTCAAAGAATATTATTAGATTTCAGTGAAATTTTTAAAAATGCTTACTTTGGAGATTAATTTTTATTAAGAAATAGAGAATGAAAACATTTAGTTTACTTTGTATTATACATGATGTTCTTTGAAAAAGTGCTATCTTTAAAACATTAGAAAAATGGAATTATGAATGTTCAGTTTTTCTGTGGCCTCATAGTAAAGAACTGCTTCTAAAACAGCTTTTTATTTACATCAAAATAACAAGTCTTCTTTAAAAGTCAAATTTATAGTGCACTGGACTAAAGTTAGCCTTGTTGTTTTTCTTGGTTTCATGTATCAATTTATAATTGTATGCGCACACACACACATATATATATACATTTGCACAATTTAATTTTAATAAAATAGATGCTACCTATGAAATATCTCAAATAACTTTTATCAAAGTACCATGAGTAATTTTGGTAAAGTTTTACTGGGAGCTTTTTGTTTTTGTTGTTGTTTTTAATTTCAATTTTTAAATGAGTTTATTGTTTGCAGAGAATTAAATCCAATCTGGATTAGATTCTCTCTCCTCTTCCCCCCCCTTTTTTTTTTCCAATGTATGTCTTTTTAATGGAAAAATAGAACTTTATCTTTGGTGTTCAGTAAGAAAAGGAGATTTTGTATTTATCAGTTTCAAAAATTTGAATTTAGGTATCTTTCAAGTTAAACTGGAAGGGCTAATAATGTTCTAACGGAGTGTTATTTTTGTACAAAATAGTCATCTGTAAGAACAGCAAAGTTTAGAAAAAACATTTCATGAAAAAAATTATGTGGTCATACAGGTTCAAGGTGCTAAACAGTTAAAAAGTTGTGGTTTTGTTTTTTATTATAATGACTCTATCCCTATTTTAGCAATACTTATAATGCTTAAATGTGTAAAGTATTTAATCTGTGTGGTACTGATTGCTTTTTAAATAGCATTGAGCAAAAATGAGTCTTTCTCAAAAGACAAAGTGATCTTCTAAGAAATGAAATTCAAATATATTTAATCTTGTAAACTAAATTTCAGAAAGATAATAATCTGTCTAGTGGGCCTTTCACCCCTTATGTAAAGGTACAGAAATTTGTCAGAAAGCACATAGTAAACTAAAACAGTGTACACTTCAGAAGGGAAAGATGAGTGTTAGTAGTGGTTTTCAAAAATTTTAAGTTCATTTTTCCTAAGCACTCAATTTTTAAAAGCTACCTTTTTTTTTTTCTTGCTCAGATTCATCTGCTACAGGAATATTAATGTTAAACAGAATTTCACTCAGCCTTTTTGAAATTATTCAAATAAAGTTATGCTGTAAATGTTACTATATTTTAAAAATTTTTTTCAAAGAAGGGGTTGTGGTTCAGTCCATTAATTGAATGAGAAGTAGAGCCCTGTATTTTGAGGACTAGACTTGCCCAGGGTCACACAGCTAGTAAATGTCTGAGGCCGGATTTGAACTCAGGTACTCCTGACTCCAGGGCTGGTGCTCTATCCACTGTGCCACCTAGCTGCCCGAAGCCTGAGATTTAGTAGCAAATCTTTAGGAGTTCTAGGGTCTCACTACAGATTTCTGTTAAACCGAGCAGTCCAACTCAGTACCGGCAACAGCTAGGATGAGGAAGCATTCAATTGCAGAATGCCACAACTTCTGGTCAACACCATGCAATTGACTTTTTCTTTTTTTTTTTTCCAATTGACTTTTTCAATCTTAATTTAGAAATTATTCATATTAAGAATGTTATTGTCATTTGCTTTAGTCCCAGGTATTCTTCTATACATGCTTCTATACTTTAATGAAGTTTCAGTACTCATAAAATAACACATTTATGAATGTTTATTAGGATCTTACTTAAAGAAATTTCTTTTTATGTGGGAAACCGTATCTTAAAACAATATAAAATGTCATATTTCTCTCGTTTGCATTTTTTTCTCTTGATTTGTAAATTTAAAATCTTAGTAAAACCCTCATCACAGATATATACACTGTTGATCCCAAATCACCTCGCTGGAAAAATATTAACTGAGTTTTTTAGCTTTTAAAACTTTTAATCTTTTAAATGATATTTATGCTACAGTGTTTGCCAGAGTTCTTCTATTGCTTTTGCTAAACTGTGCTTGTGAATTCACATTGGAAGGGATGCTTATTTATCATAGGATAATAGTTTATAGATGTAGGGAATGTAGGAAACCCAGAGGGCATCTAGTACAGATTTTATAATTCATAGATATATAAACTGTGACTGAAGTTTGTGAAGCCTCACGTCATGGAAAAGCCTTTTAACGAATGTGCTCTTCGTGTGAAGCCAGTATTCTTCCCCATTGTCCCATGCTATTCTGGAATTCATCTGGCTCAGATGCCTGACTTTAATAGTCCCATTGTAGAATTATTCATTCTGTTTATCAAAAAATTTTGGGGTGGTGAAGTGCTGATGATCATGAGTTCCCAACAGAGTATTTACAGTGTCTTTTTTCATTTGCACCAGATATTTCTTAGGCTGTTATTCACTAAATATTACTTGGACTTAATGAATACAAAGTAATATTCTTCCCTTTCTTAGTCAGTGAAACCATTCAAAATTCTCCCATTTTTGTTTTTTCTTATTTTTTTTGTTCTCACATCACCCTTTCTCAGATATCTCCTTTCTCTCCCCTATCCTGAGAGCCTGTTTAACACAAAGTCAAAAAGAACATAGATCCCATAGGGTCCATAGTGTATGCAGTGTTCTCTGCCTGGACTGAGGTGGGGCAGGATTGGATTTTAATATCTCTCTTTGGTAGTGAAGCTGAGGCATTATCAGTATGGTATGCAAGTTTTATTTTGGTTTTTGATTTTTCAGTTTCTGTAGCTATTAGAAACCATTTAGTTTTACTGTTTCTGCTTCTTTCATTTTGTATTTATCCTTTGATAATCAACTTCCTTTGCATCTCTGAATTCTTCAGATGTACTGTTTTCTATTACATTAAATATAATTTGTTTAGTAGTAACCTAATCAATGTGCAGTTACTTTGTTTCCAGTTATTTAGCACTAACAAAAGTGCTGTGGTGAAAGATAAATCTGGTAAATCTGTGTGGGACAAATTCCTTATTATTTAAACAAGAGGAGAATTTTAAGGAAAGATTATCTTCTAATGATCTTCTAAAGTGACTTTGAGTTATGTGTGAAATTTTCTCTTGTAAAAGATAAAAGTTTTTTTTTTTTAAACTTAATTAGCATTCAGATTTTGAAAAGCTTGTTTGTTGCTTTTACTTTCCCAGAGATACGAGTAAAACCATTAAGAAATAAAAGTGTGTATGATAGCATATGCAGCATTCCATAGCTATGTGGAATGTATTTCTGTCATTTTCTCAGGTGTCAAAATATTTATGGATATTTCAGGCCTCTTTCTGTGTGCAGTGATTGATTTGAACACCAGGGGCTCTTAAACTTTTATTGTGTCAAGCAAACCTTGGTGAAGCCTATGTTCTATATATATATATTGTCTGAAACTACTAATTGCTTTTGGTAGGAGAAAATCATTTGTTCTATTTTTTTTTCCAACAAACATTTATTTTTTCCAGTTACATGTAAGGGTAGTTTTCAACATTTTTTTTGGGGGGGGGGGTGAGGCAATTGGGGTTAAGTGACCTGCCCAGGGTCACACAGCTAGTAAGTGTTAAGTGTCTGAAGCCGAATTTGAACTCAGGTCCTCCTGACTCCAGCATCAGTGCTCTACTAACTGCCCCATAACATTCATTTTCATAAGATTTAGAGTTCCACATTTTTTTCCCTTCCTCCCCCCTCCACAAGACATCAACCAGGTTATATATGTACAATCCACAAGTGTTCTTTTTTATCAGTTCTTTCTATGGGGTTGGATAATAAGATTTATCATTAGTCCCTGGGGATTGCCTTGGATGATTGTATTGCTGAGAGTAGTTAAGTCATTAACAATTGCTCATTGAACAATATTGCTGTCACTATACACAATGTCCTCCCAGTTCTGCTCACTTCACTATACATCAGTTCATATGAGTCTTTCCAGGTTTTTCTGGGATCATCCTATTTGTCATTTTGTATGGCACAATACCATTTCACTTCAGTCATTCCTTAATTGATGGACGTTCCCTTGATTCCCAATTCTTAGCCACCACAAAGAGTTACTATAAATATTTTTTTGTACAATTTCCCCCCTTTTCTCTTTTTCATAATTATTATTGTTAACTGTTTCCCTCCATCCTATTTACTTTATTATCTATGTTTCACCATATCCCTCTTCAAAAGGGATTTCCTTCTGTCTCTCCCCTCCCCCAATCTGCCCTCCCTTCTTTTCCCCTCTCTCTTTATCCCCTTCACCTCCTCTTTTCCTGCAAGGTTAGATAGATTACTGCACCCAATTGAGTGTGTATGTTATTCGCTCCTTGAGCCAGTTCTGATGAGTGTTAGGCTCATTTACTGTCCAAATTAAATAGATTACTCCACCTAATTTTGTGTGTGTTAATCCCTCCTGGAGTTTAAGGTCTTTGAGCCTATTCTAATGAGAGTAAAATTCATGGCCCTGTTCTTCCCCCATCTCTTCACCTACTCCATAAGCTCTTTCCTTTTTCTTTCATGTAGGATTTCACCCCATACTACCTCTGCCCTTCCTCCTCCCCCAGTGCATTCCTCTCACCCCTCAATTTAACTTTTTTTTTTTTTTGCAGGGCAATGAGGGTTAAGTGACTTGCCCAGGGTCACACAGCTAGTAAGCGTCAAGTGTCTGAGGCTGGATTTGAACTCAGGTCCTCCTGAATCCAAGGCCAATGCTCCATCCACTGTGCCACCTTGCTGCCCCTCAATTTAACTTTAATGATGTCATCATGGGGCAGCTAGGTGACACAGGGGACAAAACATCCTCCCGCGACCCAGGGGGATCCCAGCCAAAACTGGCCTCAGACCACTTGTTCTATTTTAATACATATTAGCTATATAGGATATATCTAACCTAATGTAGCTCATGCCACTAAAACACCTTACTCTCTGAATTTAACAGATTTCAGGAAATGGAATATAAACTTGACCAACCTAGGATTTGATACTTTCATGCATGGCCTTATAAAATTTTTCACCTTTTCATTTTGGTCATTTTATTGGTCATTGTGTCTTTGTATATAGAATTTTCAATGACAGTAGAGTACTTCTGGGTGTTTAATTGAAGATAGTATTTTTTTCTCAACATGGTAGTTTCCATGACCCAGATTGACCTGTCAACAAAGCAGCTCTCTTAATCCTTAACAAAAGAAATCGAACAAAGTGGGGCATGACTTTCTCCTTGAGAAAGAATGGTGATAGTAATCTTTGTTTCTGCTCCTTGCAGAAACAGGACAAGTTAAAGGGGAGGAGGATGAACAGGAAGTTCTAATTCTGGTCTCTAGAAGTGACAGAAAAAGACCTTGGAGCTTGTATCAGGGGCGGCTAGCTAGGAGGACATGCAAATGAGCAATCTTACTCCAATCTATATGGCTCTAGAGATGGAGAGGAGAATTAAAGAAACTTCCAGTACTATACTTAATTCATTTACTTTCTCTTTAAATAGTAAATGTGAATGAGTAAAAAGCTGTTCCAAAGAAGGAATAATGTAGAGAAATATTTTTTTTAGTTTTAGTATGTGTTTTTTCTTGGAGATTTTAAATTTTAGCTTTGCATTGTTCTTTTTCACTTCCATAAATAAATTTCTTTCAAATAGTTTGGCTTTATGTTATCATCTTAGCTTTCTTGCCTGGAAACAGTTTTCTTCCCCCTTTTCTTTTACTTTTTTTTTCTAAATTTTGACTAAAATTTATTTTAAACCAGTCACACAGCTGTTACTGTCATAGTAATTTGAAAACTATAAATTGGAAGGGTTTTTTGTGTTTGTTTTGGTTTGGTTTGGTTTTTTTGGTGAGGAAGTTGAGGTTAGGTGACTTGCCCAGGATCACACAGCTAGTAAGTGTTAAGTGTCTGAGGCCGGATTTGAACTCAGGTCCTCCTGACTCCAGGACCAGTGCAATATCCACTGTGCCACCTAGCTGCCCCTAAATTGGAAGATTTTTAATAAAGCATTGAAATACCGAAGGTTTTATACAGTACCCCCTCATCTTGGTAAGGAACATTCTGGTGAATTGTAAATGTGTATGGCTTCAATACCATAACTTTGCTAGACTTTACTATTCTCCTTAGGTACCCCATTTAGAAACTCTACAAGTGAAAGTACCTAATAATGAAGTCTTTGAGGGTACTTTACTAATGAAATTATATTGGCAAAAATCCCCATTTCAACACTATTCCTTTATAAAATGCCACCTAAAATTTAAATACAAGTAAAAATCCAAAATAGAGGAGCTTCTTTCAATGTCACTGTAGCTATAATTGCAAAGCTGGGGGAAATAGGAATTAAGTAATATGCCTTGCCAGTATAATATTCAAAAATTGTTGCAGTTTAATGTACAGGTGATACTTTAAGTTTATTATTAAAAACTTGATCTGAAGATGGGAATTACTCAACAGCACTTTTCATAAAGGGAAGGTTCCATCAGAGTGGCTTAGAGAGTAGCTTCAGATATATATTATAGCTACTTATTCAGAATACTGAGATTTCAGAGAAGTATGGTCAAGGTGAAATACAAATGGATCCTTCCTGGCCACATATTGATTTATAAAACCACATATTAACATTATGTTATCTTTTTATTGTTAAATATTTAAATATTTCCAACTTAATTTTAATCTGTCTCACATTTGATATATCTCTTTACAATAAGTTAGTTGAGGTTTAAAACTTAGAGGTATATAACACTCTGTAAAAGTTTTGTAATCATAGACAGGGACGGTCAGGAAATATTTACCATGATTAAGGACTCTTACTAAGTGTATAATGGCTTCTTAGTTTTTAGTTGCTCATTCACAAAATGTTAATCTTCATGGGGTGATGATTGAAACTGAGACAAGGAAGTCAAAGTTATGTTTATGAGGTACATATAATTTTATTTTTTAGGTGAGGAATATGAAAAGATCATTATTTTTAGGTTTTAGTAAATAATCGATTACCTCGGAGAAGAGTGGCTTTAATGGAAGGGGCAAAAAAAATTGATAAAAGTTTGTTTTTAAAATAGATGATATTGGCTTGATTTCAACTTGAAAGGAAGCTGGAAGTGAAATACCACAGTGTTTTAAAAACAAACTTTTATCATTTTATTTTATTTTTTATACCATAGTTGTTTTACAAAAAGTTCTTCCTCTCATATCTTTTTTAACCTTGATTCTCAGTTCCTGCAATTCTAGTCCTTGGTAAAATTTGCCTTCAGCTTCTTGTTATCTTCTTTTCATTATACTTCTCCTCTTTTGACCATTTCTACTAAATTCTTGTACCAAGTTCAATTCTGTTTTCCATGTCACACTATGCTTAAGACTTCTGCTGAGAAAGATGAAGATGAGTAATTCATTTTAGGATATGTTGAGTTTGAATAGTGGGAAAAAATGCCATTGATATCCTCTGGTGTACGTGAAAACATAAAAGTGTAAAGCTGCTCGAGATAAAGACATTAATTGGTTAGCCACATAGAGGAGGTATTGGAGACCTAAGAAGATGAAATGGGCAATGAATGTATTAATAGAAATGGACAAAACACACTACTTTTGAAATGATTTGTTGATGATGAGAACAGTAAGGAGTATTCATAGTGAAGTGTCATCAATTTGAAGAGAGAAGACCACCATACTGAGTTGTGATGGAGGGGAGTTGGAGTTACAGACTGAGGGCTCTAATGTCAATAAAGCAGGAGGTGAGATAATTTGCTGAGTCAAGATAGAAATAAGAAGCACCGAAAAAATAACTTTGGAGATCTGTTAATGGAAATGTGTTTGTTATTCAGCAAGAAAGTATAGCACAGCACCAGCTGTCCTATTGAACATTTACACAATCTTTTAATGAACCTACATGGTTTTTAAATTTTTCTTCAGCATTTGACCCTTATTAGGAGTTGAGATTGAGGATGTAGATGATAGCAGTTATAGATTATCCTTGTAGGCATAACCAAATTTCTAGCATTGGTTAATTCTAGGTAAGGTAGAAAATATGAATGGAGCAGAGAAAGATGAGTGGTAGAGATTGATGATGATGGCAGAGAATTAGGTTTAATAAATTAGACTTGGGAAGAAATGAGAACTGTGGAAGAAGAGATATTGGACCTGACTTATGCTATGTGACTTAAGAAGAGGTTTGGAGGTAATCATTTAATTAGAGATTTAAATAGAATTAAGATGTTGGTCAAAGGTATTAAGTTCAATCAGTTAAAGCTATTTTAGAGTTATTATCTTCATTCTTCATAGAATTATGAATTTATACCTAAAGGGTACTATAGAAATCATCATGATCAACTCTTTATTTTTTAGATGAGGAAGTTGAGGTCCTTTGAGATAACAAAAAAGTAATTTTTTGATGATATAACTAGTAATCATCTAAGGTAAGGTTTGAAATGAGGCTTTCCTGACTCCAAGTCCAGTGTTCCATCTGTAATACCATTCTACCTCAGTAAACATCAGCCATTATGATTATCATTGAATAATGAAGGTTCCAGTGATTGCAGAGCTAAGGGATAGATTGAGAAATGTCAAAGTCATGGACAAAGGTTTTACTTGTTTTCCTGATTGGAAAGGTAAAATAACAACAGAAACTTTGAAGGTAAGGTATAATTGAATTGTATAAATAAATGACTGAGAGCTTGATTGGTGATTGATCATGTGTCTGAAAGTGGAAGTGAAGGCCTAGAATTTATCAATTCTACTTCTATGCCCTGTGATAAAGGAGAGTAGAAAAATGAATAGGTAACACTAGGAAGGCTTTGTAATGACACAGCATCCTCAATACACATTCTTATTGTAAGGAGATAAAAAGAAGTTTAAGAAAAGACTGAGGTTGAGGCAGTCTTTCAAAACACATTTTCTAAGAGCTTGCTATATGCTAGGCACTGTGCTAAATGCTGGTAATACCAATGGGAGGCAAGTGGGAGACAACGGTATGATACTGAATGCCTGAAGGGCGGCTTGGGGATAGCATGAAGCATGGCTGTCTTTAGGGGCCCTTCTTGGAGTTTTTCAGAGGAATGGAGAGCCCCAGGGGTATAGTGAAAAAAAATAGGAGCACTGTCTTCTCAGGAATAAGAATGAATGATGGCTTAAAAGAACATGAAAGAAGAATAAGTTTTGGGATTTTGTTTGTTTTTTAGTGAGGCAATTGGGTTTAAGTAATTTGCCCAGCATCATACAGCTAGTAAGTGTTAAGTGTCTGAGTTTGGATTTGAACTCGAGTTCTCCTGACTCCAGGGCCAGTGCTCTATCCACTGTGAGACCTAGCTGCCCCAAGAAGAATAAGTTTTGAGGTGAAGAGGGCAAATAGGAGATCTGGAGTGAATAGGGATGAGAATATGGGGGGCATTTATGTCTAAAATCAGTGACAAGTATTGGGAACAAAAGAAGTTGGGAGGTGAATATGTTGGCCATAAAGGAAAAATTGGATGGCAAGCTTGCAAAATGATTAGCACAGAATTTTGTACTTTCATGTAGAAAGCTAATGTAGTACTTTATAATTCTAATCTAAGCCCCTCCAGGTGTTGAGATCGGAGTATTAATTTGTGTGTGTGTGTGTGTATGTGTGTGTGTGTATCCATCCATACATACACACATACATGCGCACACACAACCATTAATGTTTTCATTCTACTCTTTGTCTCTATTTCTGTGCATAAGTGAAACTTGTTTCTACTACCAGAACTTATATTAGCTGAAAGGAAAGTATCTTTGATGGTAGAAAGGGATTGAAGGTCTTAACTTTCTAACTTTCCAACTTCTAACATACATTGTTGGCACATTGCAATTATGATTAATCCATTTTAAGCCACATAAGTTAATAAAATACAGTGGTATTAATTATTGTTGTTAAAGTGTCTTATTAAAAGTTTGTTAAAATTTTTGATTTATTAACATCTCATGGCTTATTTTACATTATTTTTCTTACAATCTAGTTGTAGTGGTGCTTTGATTTAAAGGAGTTAAGATATTATTGGAGAATTAGGGTCTCTTGCATATTTCAAAGTACAGAATTATTGTCATGATTATTATTTAATTTCAATAAAATTTAGCTGAACAGTATTCTATATAGCCTTTAATGAGCAGTAGGGAATATATATATATATATATATATATATATATATTTTTTTTTTTTTTGGCGAGGCATTTGGGGTTAAGTTGCCCAGAGTCACACAACTAGTGTCAAGTGTCTGAGGCCAGATTTGAACTCAGGTTCTCCTGAATCCAGGGCCGGTGCTCTATCCACTGTGCCACCTAGCTGCCCTTTTTATATATATATATATATATATATTGCATAGTATTCTTACTGAAATTTTAGATAATTTTTTTCATACATGTAGAAGAGCATATTTCTATGAACATGTATCCAAGAGAGCAACCAGAAATGGTATTCATATCATGGATTTGTTGAAAACCTTTATGTACCATAAAATGCGCCTTTAATTTAATACGATATTAATGTTTTGAGTTCTGGAGGAGATAGTTAAGTCAGCAATAATTTCACTTCTTGCATGATATTGAATCATTGAATAATTTCATGCAGTCTCTTAGATTATATCCAATGCTGCATTGTCTTGTACTATAAATACAATAAATTGTCTATTAAAAGCTTTTTGGGGTGAAATATATTATAACCTAAATGCCTTATGTCACTTTTCCCCCACGTACATTGAGAATGAAGGGAAGGTCTTGACAGGCAGAATGTTTCTTAACTTAAGGAAAAAACAAAGGAAAATATTGAAACAGCAGAATTCCATTTGTCTATTCCATTAAATATGGTTTTAATTTCATACTTGTTACTATCCATTGCTCTTATTCTAGTTAAGAGCTAATGTCTTAAAATTTCAGATTGATGCCTATTTAATTTCTGGCAGTATTAATTTTGTGATATGAAGATGCTAATTGTCATTTTGATAACATTATAGAGACCTGGTAAGTAAATGTGCAGTGTTTGATTTTAATGTCTTAACAGTTTTTGGTTGTTTACTTTTTAGTTTATAACAACAAGAACATAGATTAGTAAATTGTTAGACTAAAAATAGACTTCTTCCCGGAAGACACTTTTTTTGCTTTACATTGTTTGATATTTCATTTAAAATTTTAATGTGATTCTTTGGGGAGTAATTTTTTTTTTTTTAAAGCTTAGCTTTGGATTAGTTCAAATTATGGCTGAATGTGATTCTTCAAAATTGAAATTACATTTTCCCAAAAAGTGTTAATTCTGTCCAGTGAAATTTTATGATCAGTATAATTTATCAACATTTTTTGACATTTTAATTAGTAAATTTGGGACAATTTGTCCTAATTCTATTTGTTTTGGGTTTTTTTTCTCCATTTAATTCAATGTGCCACTCTCTTGGCTTAGATTTTTAGCTCTAAATTTATAGATTTAATACAATAATGACAATAATTACCAATGTTATAGTTACACATATGTGTGTATATATACATATATGTATGTGTGTGTCCCTAATATTTTTTATATATCATTATGTACTATAGTCAGCCTCCTTGTTATTTTAAAAAGTTGTAGGTAGATTGTGTTTCTTATTGCCTTTCTGCTTGTTCATTGTGATTATAGTAATAGATTTATATAGTGTTGTTAAGTCTGGGCATTCCTTCTTTGGTGTGGAGTGATAAAGAGGAAGCTTGTCATAGAGTAAAATCCCTAGATGGTTGTTTATACAGGATTTGGACATACTTTTATGTTTTAATTAAGGCTTTTACAATAGTGATGATGTTATATCAGCCCTTTTCTTGATGTGTTGTGATTTTCTGTTGTTTTATTCACCTGGATGAACATTCTTACTTAAAAAGAAGCCATAAACTTTATTGTAAAGTTACTATATGGAATCACTTAATTTTTACCCCTCTTTGAAGCAATTTGTCTTAAATTTCCATACGTCTACATTCGCTTTTGCTGTTCTAAAATCCTTAGTTGCTGGCTTTGACTTTTTATGTTGCTGAGTTTTATACATCTATTTTCTCACCTGCCATATCCTAGGGGGCTTGGAGTACCAATAATACAGTGAGCCCACCTTCCTGGTCCCCAGACATATCCGAAGGCCGGGAAATTTTTAAATCCAGACAGCTTACTGGCAGTGCCATTTGGAGCATCAAAGTGGTAAATAAAATTTCATGTATAATGTTTATTTCTGATTAAAGCTGGATGAGAGAATAAAAAGAAAAATATGTATATATAGTTTAGCTGATACAGCCTTGCATTTCATCTTTTTAAAATCGGAAAATGGATAAGGGTATCCCCATTTTACACACACACACACACACACAAATATAGTTTAGCCTTGCGATCAATTAGAAGTAGAACAAAGAATTGAGTTTACATTATTTAATTTCTTTAGCATCACTTTTTGTGGCTGTTATTTTTGTAAGTATTGATTACTGAAATATTTATGAAAGAAATCTTTTTTTTAAATAAAAGTATTTGATTATTTTCCAGTTACATGTATAAATAGTTTTCAACATTTGTTTATATAAGATTTCCAATTTCAAATTTTTCTCCCTCCCTCCCCCCTTCCCCTAGACAGCAGGCAATCTGATATAGGTTATATATACATAATAACATTAAACATATTTCTGCTTGAGTCATGTTATACAAGAAGAATCAGAGCACAAAGGAGAAACCTCAAATCTGAAAACCAACAGCACCAAAAACAAAAGAAATTGTATGGTCCAATCAACATTCATATTCCACAGTTCCCTTCCCTGCGGCCCCCCCCCCCACCAATTTGGAGAAAGAAATCTTAATGATTGTATTAACCATAATTAACAGGTTAACAAAACTGCTTCAAGTTATAATAAATGTTGAGCATATAATCAGTGTTTATTATATTTGGAATTTTACTTTTTTTACCATTAAAATGAAGTTATGACTTTAGAACATACCAGAAAGGAAACTTGATATTAAGACTTAACATCCAGATTATTATTTTGGCCTAAAATTATGAAAGATATTATCTTATCTGACTGTGCTAACATTTCAGGTTTATTATTGGGTTTTTCACATTGCTATTATACTTTCATAACATAAAGGAGATAATAAAATAATTTTATTCATGGACTATTAAGGAAGTTAAGGAAGAAGAATCTAGCCACAACTCTAGTATGTATCATCTGAGTTTTATACATTGTTTTTTGTTGTTGTTGTTGTTGTTTTTTTTAGTGAGGCAATTGGGGTTAAGTGACTTTCCCAGGGTCACACAGCTAGTAAGTGTTAAGTGTCTGAGGCTGGATTTGAACTCAGGTCCTCCTGAATCCAGGGACGGTGCTCTATCCACTGCGCCACCTAGCTGCCCCAGTTTTATACATTGTTAAGCATTATTTATTACTTTAGGAGTTTTAGAGGCCTTTTCCAAAATTTTCTCATGTTCATTGGCATTGACAAAAATTAAGATCATCAGCCGTAGTGCAGTTTCTACTGCCCTTCTGAACATTATTACACCTGAAGCTAGCAAGACATGTGGAATTTGGATTTTTCTTTTAATTGTTTTTCAGACTAAGCTCAGCAAAATATAAATATTGCTCAGTGTTTTGACACTTACTCTTATAATACTATTTTCTGAGGATGCAGCGCCTTTTCCTTTTTTTGATTATATGTCAAGGGCATTTTCTTTAATTTAGATATTCTTTAAAATGGCTGGATAAACATGATTGAATTCTGTCTTTTGAATATAAGGAAAAGAAATATAATGATTTATTATGAAGGTATAAATGAGGTGACTTAGTAAAGTGTTGGGCAAAAGCAAAGCTGTAGGATATCCTTAATTTTGCCACTGGTTCTCAATATCATATCTTTTTGAAATACCTTTCAAATATGTTACTAGAAATATAAAATAAACTCATTTGAGTAGCACTTCTCTTGGAACCAGTCTACCCTGAAATAAAAATTAATAAAATGGAATGAACCCCACAGATTTTAGTGAAGAGGAGTAGAAGCCATTAAATAATTTGAAGTTGAGCACTGGCCCTGGATTCAGAAGGACCAGAGTTCAAATCCGGCCTCAGACACTTGACGCTTACTAGTTGTGTGACCCTGGGCAAGTCACCTCATTGTCCTGCAAAAAAATTAAATAATTTCAAGTTGGATCATATTGATTAGAATTGAATGGTATATACTATATATTGATCTCATTAATAACATTTACACAAGTATATTTTGCATGATATTCCTAATTGCCATTCTACTAGAAATCCTTTTGTTGACAACTGGATCTTTTTTTTGTTTTGTTTTGTTTTGGTTTTGGTTTTGGTGAGGCAATTGGGGTTAAGTGACTTGCCCAGGGTCACACAGCTAGTAAGTGTTAAGTGTCTGAGGCCAGATTTGAACTCAGGTACTCCTGACTCCAGGGTCCGTGCTCTATCCACTGTGCCACCTAGCTGCCCTGACAACTGGATCTTAATAGTTTTTCAGTCATTTCAGACCTGTCTCATTTTTTCTCACCTCCTTTGCGATTTTCTTGACAGATACTGAAGTAGTTTGACATTTGTTTCTCCAGATCATTTTACAAATGAGGAAACTGAGGTAAACTGGGTAAAGTGACTTACCCAGTGCCAAACAGGTACTAAGTGGCTGAGGCCAGGTTTAAACTCAGGAAGATGAATCTTCCTGACTTCAGGCTCAGCACTCTATATCCACTGTGCCACATAGTTGTTCTATCTAAACAATAACCATAATCAATTGAACTGCTCTGAAATTTGAAATTCTATTAGTATCAATTGAAGATGTGCACAGTTTACATAAAATGTTGTTGGTTATTAAGCATCTGAGACAATTTTCCCTTGAAATTGAAATTAAAAGATGAGTATTACATTTAGCATATAGACAGTATAATAAACATATACAACTATAGAATCAAATATCTCAAAGATGGTTATGGATTTGAACATCAGCATATTTTATTTTTAAAAACAAGATTCGAGATTACAATATGTTTTGCCGAATGTCCTTTAGCCCAGCACTTTCTTGTGGGGGGTGCGGAGGCAGGGCGATGAGGGTTAAGTGACTTGCCCAGGGTCACACAGCTAGTAAGTGTCAAGTGTCTTGAGGTCAGATTTGAACTCAGGTACTCCTGAATCCAAGACCGGTGCTTTATCCACTGCGCCACCTAGCTGCCCCCAGCCCAGCACTTCTAATTCCATATATGTTAACTGAATCCTGGAGTTCTAAAATGAGTTACTGAATTAAATGGCCAACCTGGGATTCAAACACAGATTGTTTTCTTCTAATTTTAATATTTGTTTTACCAGCATTTCTTTTTTAGATTGAATTAAAATTGCAAGGAAATCCTAATTGCATATTTTCAGCTTCCAAGTCATATGGCCTTTTAGCTATTAATCAAACCCTATTATAAGCTTAAAATAAATTTTCATTTCTTCTCTCTGCAAAATCAGGGTGAAGGAAAAGTAGTGGCATAAAAATTAATTCAGAGAATTATTGGTGAATAAGAAAATGAAATCAATGTAGTTAATATTACATGTTTCTTTAATATCTTGAGGAAAACATTTTTCCCACTGGTGAAATTAAAATGTGCCCTCAGAGTTCCAAAACTTTCCACACATGAGAGGAAAATCCTGTTCTTTAAAACTCTTTAATTATTGACCAAGATTTATCATTTTAATCAATATTTGATAATGTATCCATTCCTTATAGATCATATATCTGGGCCTATTTAGTTTAGAAGTTTTCTGCAGGGGCACCTAGGTGGTGCAGTGGATAGAGCACCGGCCCTGGTGTCAGGAGTACCTGAGTTCAAATCCGGCCTACTAGCTGTGTGACCCTGGGCAAGTCACTTAACCCCAATTGCCTCACTAAAAAACAAACAAACCAAAAAAACAAACAAACAAAAAAAGAAGTTTTCTGCAATACTTGCAGATCACTTATGTTCTTTTTTTCACAAAGAGGACTGGCTAAGGAGGAATTAATAATTGTATCTACAAAAAAAGATTTTTAAAGACCATTTACTTGGGTTACAATTACATTATGTTCTTTACATTTTAATTTTATTTACTACTATGACAGTCATGCTTCTCTGGTATATATTTCTTTAAGAGAATATACAATTAATGGGTTATCATTTTGTTTTTCATTAGGTGAAAAGTTCATGTGATTGCTGTTTTAAAGCAGTCTTATTGCCTAAATTGTTAAAAATATTGTGTTTTTAGTCACATCTTTTGCTAACAACAACTTTTTGAAATGTTATTTTATATTTATTAGGGTCGTGGATCTGGCTTCCCTGGAAAACGAAGACCACGAGGTGCAGGACTTTCAGGACGAGGGGGACGAGGCAGATCCAAACTCAAAAGTGGGATTGGAGCTCTGGTTCTTCCAGGGGTAAGACTAATTCATTTTCATTTGTTGTACTGATAAATATACTGGTGTTTTTGTCTGTTCCCAGTCATTTACTATATATTGAAGGCTTGAAAAAATATGCTGAAAAATAAGATTTAAGACTGCTTCTACTCCCATTCAATCTTTTCTCCAGTATATATGACTTTTTCTCTTCCCTTCCTCTTCCCTACTTTAAAATTATTTCGCTCTTTTATGTCTACTATCTGTAGGGCATTATGCTAGTTTATGGGTGATAATAATCTGTCATAAGATACCAAACTTTACTGTGTTCTTTATTTTTCTCTCCAGCATTTGAAGAAAATGCATTGAAACATATGTTTTTATCTTTTCTGTTCTCTTTTTGTAACTTATTCATGGTATTTTATTCTTGGTATGAGTTTGGTTAAAATAAATGAACATTTTTCAGGCAGCAAAAAACTTATATGTCTTTTTAAACTTCTCTTTATGGATTACTGCTGCTGGATATGATTTTGGCAGCTCTTAATAAATTTAATATTTACTTAGTGTGTGTGTGGGAATCTCATTTTGGTCAAAGTTAGTATAGAATTTACCTTATTTATTTCTTCTTTTCTTTCTCTAGTTACTATATTTTTTCCATTTTATTTTATTTTGATAATAAACGTTTTTGAGTTTCAAATTCTATCCCTCCTTCACTCCCTTCTCTTACCTGCGGCAGTAAGTGATTAGATAAAGGTTATGCATGTGCAATAATTTATTCCTTCTAAAGTTAGATTTTTTCACTTTTAGAGTGTGTTACAATTTTATTGATATGGTTTGTTTTTACTTCATATCATTTTTCTCCCATATCACACCCCCTTTCAAGAAAGCTATTTTTTATGAAAAAGAAGAAAATAAAAACAGTGCACAAAATCAAACCAATGTATTCAAGAATCTAACATTATATAATATACAGAGTTCCACACTTGCAAATGATTCTTCCTTTCAGCAGGGAAATGTGATAGAGAGGTTCCTCCTCATATTTTGGAGCAAAGCTCGATCATTCTATTTTCTCAGGATTTCATTTCAGTTGTTTCTTGGTTTGTTTGTTTTTCTTCTAGTGATCAACCATTATTCATTTATTAAGTGCTTATTATGTGCCAGGTACCACAAGTAATGGGGATACAAAAAAAGTATAAGACCGTTCTGTTTTTGTTTCTTTTGGTTTTTTTGCGGGGCAATGAGGGTTAAGTGACTTGCCCAGGGTCACACAGCTAGTGTCAAGTGTCTTAGGCTGGATTTGAACTCAGGTCCTCCTGAATCCAAGGCCAGTGCTTTATCCACTTCGCCACCATTCTGTTTTTAAGGAACACACAATCTAATGGGTGGGACAATGTACTAGCAACTAAGTAGAAACAAGCTACATTTATGAATAATTGGAAATAATCAACAGAGGGAAGGCTCTAGAATTAATTCGTTGATTTCCCTATATTCTGTTTGTAATCTTTATATAAATAAGGCTTATAGGTGATTGTAAAAGATAAAGTAGAAATTTCCATTGCATAAAACTGATTTTTTTTTTGTAGGAACCAAAAACATTGAAAGTAGAAAGGAAAATGAATTAAAATGAATGAAAGGAAAAAAATCTTGGTATAAACTATGTATCTCTAGATCTACAATATATAAGGAATCCACAAGACTGAGCCATTCTATTTCTTAAGTCTTTGTCATCCTTGAAGCAGTGGTGTTCAAAAGAAGAATCAGAAATCAAGGCATTTGATTCACTAGACTACGCTAGAATATAGATGGAGGTCATCTTGCTGTTTGGAATTTGTAGGAAAAAATTGTAAAATACTCAGTCTGTCCTTGGATTTTTAAAAATTACATTTTTTGGTCATTTTCTTTGCCGTCCTGCTCATTGAGCTAAGCATACAGAGTAGTAATGGCAGAAGAGACAATGTTGCAAGAATACCAAAGCATTGTGTCCAAACATGCCTAGTCTCACTGCTAGCTCTAATACAGATTCATCCAACTATTATTTGTCCTCTGTCACATTTCTTATTCAACACTTGTCTTGTTTCCTCTGTAAATTGATTACTATTTCTTTATACCCCTCTCCCCTTTCAATTCACTTTTTTTAGCTCATCCCCTTAGATTATTGTGAATTAAGAGAAAGAAATATTTTAGAATTTTAGAATAAAAAATGTTAGTTACTTTATGTAATCTAATTGAAGCACTTTATTTCATAAATAAGGAAGCTAAGCTACAGAGAAGTAAAATGAGTTACCATAGATCACATTAAGTTCTGAGGCTGGATCTTTGAATCAAGTTTTCCTCATTCAAAGGCATTTGTTCTCCCAACTAGTTTTTCAACTTTCATATTTTTCGTTTCTTGATGTTAATTTATGAATATAAATTTTATGTGAATTCCCACATTATCACTATTTACCCCTATATTGTATGAAATAATTTATCCTAATATTTTTTTTGGATGTGAGAGAATTACTTTGTATGGAAAGCCTTAATTTACTTTATTATTTTAGATATTCCCAGTTCCCCTCTCTGTCTGCTCTTTTCACAGTTTATCATAGTGGTATTGCAGTGATAAGTTCTGTCAATAAATCTCAGCCTCCAAAGTTTTACATGGCTAACAGAGTTTGGTAAGAATGTATAGTGTTGGGGTTTTTTTGTTTGTTTTTTAAGTGATGCAGTTGGGGTTAAGTGACTTACCCAGGGTCACACAGCTAGTAAGTGTTAATTGTCTGAGGCCGGATTTGAACTCGGGTCCTCCTGAATCCAGGGCTGGTGCTCTATCCACTGGACCACCTAGCTGCCCCTAATGTATAGTATTGTTAACATGTATTTCTGGATTTTGGTAATTCCTTTGATGGTTCAAGAAAATAAGGTTTAGCCCAATAGTGAAAAAATGATTCCTAGAAAAGAGGCCCCTCCAGCAGTGATGGCTTATTTAGAGTGCTGAAAGGAGTAAAATTAATGCTTTCTATCACAAGGTACAGGATTTCTACGTTAATTCCAAGCCTAATGGTAAATGAGGATAAATTGACAAAATAATTTTTGGTTGGTTTTGTGGTCCCAGTCAACTTGATTCAAATCTAAGAATTTAGTTATACATAAAACCAGACCTCCTTTCTGACTACATCCTTATCTATTGGAAAAGAGAGGCTGAGTGGCATCACCAGATTCTATCCCTAATTGACTTTGTAGCCATTCCCTTTCTCAGGCACATTTGTTTTTGCTAAATTGAAGTGGGCTCAATTTGCTAGATTTTTGTTTTGTTTTGTTTTTTTGCGGGGCAATGGGGGTTAAGTGACTTGCCCATGGTCACACAGCTAGTAAGTGTCAAGTGTCTGAGGCCGGATTTGAACTCAGAAACTCCTGAATCCAGGGCCGGTGCTTTATCCACTGCGCCACCTAGCTGCCCCCAATTTGCTAGCTTTTTAAGGTCTCATTCAGCCCTAATATGCTTTGATTCTGTACTTCATCTTGCTTCAGTTTTTGACTATTATTCAAAACCTATTCATGATTCTCACCCACATTTCCTCACGTTCTCCTAAACTGGAGCTAACATTCCCACTTTTCCTTCAGATTCTAGATGTCTAAATGTTTGCTTCTTAAGAGCTAGGATTCCTGAGATCAGTTTCTTAATTACCTATGAATCCTTTTAAAATGTTCCCCTTTCTGTTTCTGTTTTCTATCCATAAAATAAATTCTGTTCTCACTCTTACTGTACCCAGCTATATGGAGAGATAAATAGTAGAAAAGGATATTTCTGTTGAAAGTAATGAAGAACTTTTTGTCAATCAAAATTGTTCAACTATGTCCAAAACACCTGCCTTAGAAGTTAATGAACGAATGGATTAAAATTTAACTGCCAAGGGAGCAGCTAGGTGGCGCAGTGCATACAGCACTGGCCCTATATGGAGAAGGACCTGAGTTCAAATTTGGCCTCAGACACTTGACACTTACTAGCTGTGTGACCCTGGACGAGTCACTTAGCCCTCATTGCCCTGCAAAAAGAAAAAAAGAAAAAAAATTAACTGTCAAGTGCTACATATTACCTGCTTATGTATAGTATTTATATCAATAAAAACACTAGCTAGCATATGCCCTCAAGGGGCAATAATAAGCAGAGACATTATATATAAAAGAGCACAGGCCAAGTTACTATTATATCTGGTACAGCCAGTAAGTGATTTTACCAAAAAATTTGAATATCTTCTCATAGAAGCAGTTCTGAAAAATAGCTTTAAAAAGTAGTTCTGGATGACCAAAACTGGTAAAAATGGTTGGAAAGAGTGAGCAAAGAAGTTTCCCTGGTTACTTAATTATCCTAAAAATGACTTTTATCTTCATCTTATCTAAAAGGCCCTTAAGGTATTTCCTGCATGCATCCACTAAAAGGCAAAGTTAATTTAACTTGCTCTGGATAGGCACCATATTTTCTCTGCAAGAGACCCAGCTGATGGGGAATCTTAGGTGTTAACTTAACCCCTTCTTGGTTTCACAAATACTCTGATCCACAACACCTTTGAAGAAGAGTATTTTGTTCTTTGAAGTCATGGTGATGTAGAGTAGAGCAGAGGGGTGCATATATTGACAAAACTTTTCTAGAAGTCATGGTAGTATTGATTTGATCATAGTGCCCTGAGCAAAATGAGATTGATTGTTTGAGAGTATCATAGAACTGTGTAATTATGTGAGAAGGATGATGTGCCTGTTTGCCTTGAAACACGGTTTGTGACCAATTAGATAGTGTTGCATAGTGCAAGTGTTTTCTTTCTTAGACAGTAGGCCTTTTGCCAGGTGTTATGACTTAACCACAAACACTTGTAATTAAACATTAAATAAATCTTCTACATTAAACCACTTATATGAATTATTTCCAAGACAACCACACCTACAGTTATCTTCTGTTGCTTCCCTGTTCTGTTTTATTTCTCTTTTGTAGACATCACTAGATTTGCATCTTCAACTACCAGTTTTCAGCCCCTAGATTCCCCCAGGTCAACTGTAGGCTAACCAATTTGGCTTCTAACCTCATTTCTCTACTCAAGAACTCTTGAAGATCAGTTAACCTTCAAATTGATAAATCCAATGGACTTCTCTTAGTTTTTTCCCTTCTTAATAGCTTTGTAATATATGATATAACTCATTACCCCTTTCCTTCCTGGATTTTCATGAGTCTGCTCTATCTATGTTCTCATTTTATAGGTCTTCCTATGAATTCCTTTTATGTGTTTTTCTCATTTGGCATCCAAATCCCATCTCTAGACATGGTTTTTCTGAAATTCTGTCCTGGACCTACTTTTCTTTTTAGACCCTTTTTATTTGGTGATCCCTTTATCTGCCACAAATTGTCTCTATGAAGGCAATCTTGGTTTTGTATATATAGTCCTTATTTCTGTCCTGTGATACTTCCTTATACCCAGGTCAGTTCACTCTGAATGATATGCAGTTGACCCTGAAAATGACCATGTCTGAAATTGATCTCATTCTCAGCTTCTTGGTGTTTAAATGCATCCCACTTTTCTGTTTCTCCAACATAGAAGGGAATAAGCGTTTATATTGCACCTATTGTGTGCCATACAATGTACTAAGCACTTTTTGTTTTTGTTTTTTGCGGGGCAGTGGGGATTAAGTGACTTTGTCCAGGGTCACACAGCTAGTAAGTGTCAAGTATTTGAGGCCGGATTTGAACTCAGGTACTCCTGAATCCAGGGCCTGTGCTTTATCCACTGCGCCACCTAGCTGCCCCCATAAGCACTTTTTATAAATACAAAAACCAGTAGTACATTAGTATCCAAATTTTCCCACATCCCCTCCAACATTTATCATTTTCCTTTTCTTTCATATTGGCCAATTTGATAGGTTTGAAGTGACAGCTCATAGTTACTTTATTTTGCATGAGAAATGCAATTCTTATAAAAATACACATCGTTAAGCAAAACATTAACACATTGGTGACATATATCTGCATTCTGTTCTGTTTAGAGTAAGGTCCTAGAGTTCAGAGGTGGGTATTGGCATCATGGTTCACTCGTAAGAATGCCACTCCTCCTCTAATCAGCAAGAAGTTGAAAGAGATGTTAGGAAATTATGAAGAAGGTCATGATGATGGTGGAGATTGGACATGGATGTTTCATATGACTGACTAGCTTATGGTCACGTGATTAACAAATGTTACAAACAGGATCAGATCCCAGAACTATCACATTTCTGTATGACTTAATTTAGCAGTAAAATTTCCCTAAAGAAAACACATTTATTTTTTCCCTTGTTTGACCTAATTATGATATGTCAGGAAGTAGATGATTGTAATAGAAAATTATCCTTATAGGATACTTGGAATAGAGATATAAAGAATTAAAGTTGCTTAGATAGTGCTACATGTTGCTCATGAATAAAAAAGTTAAAAGTCTAAAATTGGAAACATTGAGTTTTCTTAAAAACAAAGAAAATATGCAAGCTTAAACTTTTGGTGAAATTGTTTAAAATATCATTCATTCTAAAATTTTACAAAATATTCTTAAAAGTATAAATGTCTTGGGAGTTATAGAATGTAATGTAACTTGATGTCACTCTTTTATAGGTCACTTCTGTGGATATTTTATCAAGCAAGGATGAAGAAGAAAACTCCATGCATAATACAGTAGTCTTATTTTCTAGCAGTGACAAGTTCACTTTACATCAGGTTAGGGGATATTATTTTTATATTTCCTGTCATCTTTGCCATTTAAAAATCTAGCTTCTGTTCTTTGAAGCTTTTCTGTTTGAATTGATGCAAATTTTTAGTCACCTGATTTTATGCAAAAAAGGATTTTTATTTTTGTTATTTATTTAGGATATGTGTGTTGTTTGTGGAAGCTTTGGCCAAGGGGCAGAAGGAAGGCTACTTGCATGTTCTCAGTGTGGTCAGTGTTACCATCCATACTGTGTCAGTATTAAGGTGAGTGCTATTATGTTTACAAGCTTAACAAATACTTCTTTTTAAACAAACCAAAATCAGGAATTGATTAAATTGCTTATAATTTTTTAAATAATGTGGTTGTTATCTTTGTTACTTTTGGAAGATTTAATTAAATGTTATTCTATAATGTTTAGAACCTCAATAGAAATGAACGTTTTTCTAATTTTATTGTCATAGACTGGTTTGAACAAGATATTTTACAATATATACATAAAATATATTACTTTGTTTTATTTTAAAGGAAAAATATGCTGGATCTTCTTTTGCTAGGACATATGGTTTAATTATATGTTGGTTTTCAAAATTGTCAGCAACTGTGGAGTTAATTAATGTTTTAGAGTTATTGGTCTGACATAAAAAGGAAGAAAATTTAATTTGAATGGTATGAGGTGACTTTAAAGACACATAATAGGGTATTTACTACATCATTTAAAATATAAGTTGTTTTCATTTATAAGTACTCTCATTATCTTTTAAAGTAGACACAATTTAAATAGACTTAATAAAATGCAGTCTTTTTTGAATGAAATCTCTCCCCCCACTTCAGTGAAAAGTGAAATAATTCATTTTATTTATCCATAATGTCGCCCTGAAGTTCCTTGGTTAAAGACACTCACACTTTATAAAAATGAAGCAGCATATCTGTAAATTTCCTCATATAGAAAAAAGCCAACCAGACTCTCTGTATTTAAAAATGCCAAACAGTTCCTCTGCTCAACCCACCCCTAAAATGATAAATGGTGAATTCTGGCCTTATGTATTACTAGATTATGATTGTCAATGGATTCTGTAAGCACTGCCTGTGCATGCTCTGAACAAAGAACTAGTTTATTAAAGTCACTTTTTCAGAACTGAAGATAAATATGTGTAGTTGCCTACTGAGTTTTAGCATTGACCACAGTAGTTTCACATGCAAAGTTGTCATGAAATGGTCTTTGAAAGTCAGTATAAATTTTGCATCCTGTATGTATCCTACCAACCCTGGGTATACTTGCCTATACCCCACACTGCTTCACTTTCTGACCATACCAGCTTCTGGAAAAGGAAAAGATTCATCCATACACATTTTATCCCTCACTTATTGTTGAGGGTAGCTGTAAACAAGTCTGAATTATTGTCATTCTACAATATTCAGAAAGCAATCACTGAATACACATGGTCTATGAGGCAAACAAAACAGAATCTTCATTGAGGGAGCTGAAATTTTTACTGTGGGAGAGAGTATGTAGTTAAATAAGTCAAAACCACACAGAGTAACTTTGAGTAAGGGAAGAGAACTGAGAAAATTGGCAAAAACCTTTTTTAGAAAGTAGAATCCAACTGTAATTAGAAGGTACATGGGATTCCAGCAGGCACAAGTGAGGGGAGAAAAGGCATTCCAGGCATGGAGAAGCAACCTATGCAAATGCATAGAGGTGGACTTGAGGCCAAAATAACTACATAATTGGAAGATTAATTGCCCAATTTCTATTTATTTACATTTGAAAGAGCCTGTAGTTCACACCAGACTAAAAATGATCACTATATCTAAGATGGAAGTATAGGAATAGGTTTTTCCTCACCAGAACAACACAGGAGATTAACCATAGCCTATAGTTAAGAAAAAAGAGAGGTGCCTCGAAAGCCAGCTACCAGCTCAGGATAGAATTACAGATCAACCAGCAGTGGACCTGAATATACATATCTCCAGAGGCATCAAGAGCGCAGGGCACCCTTGAGAAAGCCCTAAGATAGGGACCTTCAAGTCCTGAGAAATGTCAGATTAATAGAGCAAGGAGTTAACTCATGGGATACTCATGGCCAACATCTCTGAAATCCAGAAGAGGCAGACTAGGCTATATATATCTAGTACTCTGAGCCTCAAAGATACAATGGTCTAACCCTGGCAGATAGATGTTAGTGAAAGGACCCAGGTAACCAATTAAAGCCAGCAACCCTACTCAGAACTCTCTGAGCTGTGAGTCTAGCTGAAATAAAGCTGGAGAGAATAAATGAAAGAAAACACTGATCAGCATAAAAAATTATTACAAGTGTAGAGGTGTCATTCCCCCCTGAAATGAGCAAATAACTCTGTAATAATTGCACTCTCTGACTCAGGAGAAAAAAATGGATCTTTCTATAACAATTACAAGAATACCTACTTGATGTGAGTGATAAAAAAAATGAAAGAACTGCAGGAAGAAAGGATTGTTTCACTGGGGGGAAACAGCATGTGAATATATATGTAATAATTAATCTAGAATAAACTAAAATCAATAACTCCTTGGAATACGAAGAAATATTAGTATAAAATTAAAATATTGGAATAGAGAGAAGAAAATGTAAGGTATCTGATATTTTTTTAAATTAACTGGAAAACCAGTTAATTAGAGGTAATGTAAGAATCACTGGACTCCTTGAAAAATATAATAGCAAAAACCTGAGCACTCTAATTCAGGAAATCATAAATGAAAAGGCACAAATCTATTTGATGCAGAAGGATCTACTGTTTTCCTGGGAAAACCGAAACCAAACCCCAGATTAAAATTCCTGGGACTTTCATGGGCACAATTCACAGCTCTTACATCAAAGAAGATATATGCATGTGTGTGTCTCATTGTGTATACCCATACGTGTGTGCGTGCACGCGTGCGTACACACACACACGCTACAAACATCTAGAAAATAGCCGTTCAGTTAACAAGATATAGCCTGCAGTTTAGATGAAGTAAAAGCATGGAGGCTTCTACTGTAAATAAGAGGCCCTCTTGGAATATTCCAAGAGCCCAAAGTGAGACTAACAAGAAAAAGTAATTTAGCTGGAAAAATGATTTACAATCCCACTGGTAGATAATAAATGGCTTTTAATGTACATGATTGCTAGGGAAAATATCTGATTTGAGTAGGAACTTGGTTTTGCAAACACAGGTATCAAGAGAAACCATCATGTATCAAACATGTCTCCAGAGTCAAATAAACAGTAATTTTTTGATCTCCTGGAAGGGGGATTCTTTGATGAGGAAGTATTAACATTCTAACTTAAAAAGAAACAAGTGTCCTTTCAGAACCTTCATGTCATCAAATGGTAGTGATACTTAAATAAAATGTACAGAAGACTAGACAGATTATTTCTGTTCTGATTTATTTTTTAAAGATAATAACAAATATGTAGAATAAAATGAATATGATAGTATAGAAAGAAATAATAGGAATATAGATTCAGTACAGGAGATAAATATAGTAATGGTAGGAATCACTGGAGCATATAGTTTCACTATATTGGTATAGCCTATAATCTGTGACTCTAGTTTTGGTTGATGTGACTAATTAGCTAATCACCTCATATAATCAAATAGTATTCTAAATGTAGTATGGGTAAAAAAACCCAAAACCAATCCAATTAAATGTGTGTCTGTCTAAACACACGCACACTGGATCTAACAAATAAGATACATTAGCAGTATACTAGAGAAGCATTGCTTTTCTATACATTCTTAAAAGGTAATAACTCCAGTACCTGTCTCAGCTATTTGCTTGACTTAGTAACATGTAGTAAAATGATTTGGTCTCCAATTAGCCTCATATTGCAAGTACTAGAGGCATGAGAGTAAATCATATGCTTATTAGGGATCATGAGAGAGGATTACAGAGAACATAGAGCTTTTGATAAATGAAAAAAGTTTAACAGTCAGTTCAGTCATTGTAAGTGCCTGCTCTGTGGAACATGATACTAGGGAGAAGAAGAAACTTAACAGTAGCTACCCTCACATCCAACGAATTTAGCATTTACCAAGTATTTACAATGTGTTTTGAAAAATGTGCTAAAGCCCAGGAAATAAAAAGAAAGGTAAAAGCTTATTTCTTGCCCCTAAGGGCACAAGAATAGAAATACATATAAGTTGAACAGTAAGTACATTTATTGGGGTAATCAAAGAAATCTGAGCAATTCAAGTGAGGATGAATACCTTCTATGTGTTATGGAAAGTGAAGCACCTGAACCTAGGTCTTCAAGAAAAGGATTTTCCTCTGTCCAAAGGACAATAAGGCTGTGCATGCCCTTTGACCCAGCAATCCCGCTATTAGGCTTTTTCCCAAAGAGATCATAAAAAAGGGAAAAGGACCCACTTGTACAAAAATATTTATAGCTGCTATTTTTGTGGTGGCAAGGAATTGGAAATTGAGGGGATGCCCATCCATTGGGGAATGGCAAAACAAGTTGTGGTATATGAATGTAATGGAATTCTATTGTGCTGTGAGAAATGATGAGCAGAAGAAGTTCAGAGAAACCTGGAAGGACTTGCATGAACTGATGATGAGTGAGATGAGCAGAACCAGAAGAACATTATACACAGTATAATCAACATTATGTGTTGATCAATTGTGATAGACTTGATTCTTCTCAGCAATACAGTGGTCCAAGGTAGTTCCAAAGGACTCATGATGGAAAATGCATTCCAAATCCAGAGAAAAAAGAACTGTGGAATCGAGATGCAGATTGAACCATACTATTTCTGCTTTTTTTGTTTTTGAGGTTTTTCCCTTTTGCTCTGATTCTTCTTTCATAGCATGACTAATGCAGAAATATTAATGTGATTGTACATTTATAACCTATATCAGATTGCCTGCTGTCTTGGGGAGGGGGAAAAATTTGAAAATAGAAATCTTATAAAAACAAATTTTGAAAACAATCTCTAAATGTAACTGGTAAGCAATGAAATATTTATATGGGAAAAATGCAAAAAAAAAAGATTAGGGGTGAAAAAGGGATGTCCATTATCACTTCTATTGTTTAATATTGTACTAGAAATGTAGAAATGTTAGCTATAGCAATAAGAGAAGAAAAAGGAATTAAAGGAATTAGAATAGGCAAAGAGGAAACAAAACTTTCACTCTTTGCCAATGATATGATGGTATACTTAGAGAATCCTAAAGAATCACCTAAAAAACTGCTTGAAACATTTATAAGCTATATCAGATTGCTTGCTGTCTTGGGGAGGGAGGGGAAGGAGGGAGGAAAATGTGAAACTAGAAATCTTATAAAACAATTGTTGAAAACTATCTCTACGTGTAACTGGAAAACAATAAAATACTTTTATGATAAAAAAAAGAAAAGGATTTTAGTAAGTCCAGATGTGATGAGTCCTTGGGTAGGCACCATAGCCTTTTGATAGACACTGAGACCACAGAGAGAAAAATGAAATTACAGAATAAGTAGTTCAGTTCGATTGGAATGTAGTGTGTTCAAAGTACAGTCGTAAAAGGAGATTGGAACAGTCACTCAGAAACTTTATATTTCAGGTAGCCCATAATGCAAAATCAACATTTATTTTCTAAAGTAATGTTTTTAGGGTAAGAGTCTTGTGGTCCAGGGAGTTAGGACATTTTGGCAGTATCAAGAAGAATGCTTTGAAAAGGGCAGTGAGGCTAATTAGGAAGAAATTATAATAGTCTAGAAGAGATGTGTGAAGGGCTTGTAATTATTAGAGTGATACCCAAAGTTCAAAAGGTTTCAATAGCATCCTTGGCAATAGATTGTATGTAGGAGATGTTTGGGATAACTGAGGATTTGAATTTGTATAACTTAAAGTATGATCATGCTATGGAAAGAAATATTGCCAAGGTTTTGAGAAGATCCTTTGAGTTGCTGGTTTTTAAGACATCATGGTAAAGAATTCTAGTGAATACTTGAATTAGAATTGAGGTGTTACAGCAAGCTTAATTAAGATATCACTCATCTTTATCGGTGAGATATTGATGTCTTACAATACATGAAATTATCACAGATTTTTATTAAATATGTTCTCTGTGTACAAGACTGAGGGTGGGGAATATGAAGTTTGTGTGTGTTGTCTTCATGAGACTTACATTTTAGTATTTGTGTAATCCTACACTATTGAAGAGTTAAGAGGGGAGCATGTGATAATTTATATGTATTTGAATTGCATTCATGTCTTAGAGTGATTGATTAGACCTGCTTTGCTTCACCAGAGTAGATTTATGATCAGTTAATAGAAGTTGCAGAGGGATTTGTGGCTTAATATGTAGAAAAAAATTTCAAAAGTTGGAGTTCTGGGGGCAGCTAGGTGGCTCAGTGGATAAAGCACCTGCCCTGGATTCAGGAGGAGCTGAGTTCAAATCCAGCCTCAGACACTTGACACTTACTAGCTGTGCGACCCTGGGCAAGTCACTTACCCCTCATTGCCCTGCCCCCCAAAAATAAATAAATAAAAAATAAAAAGTTGGAGTTACTCCAAATTTAAGTGGGCTACTTTGAGAGGTGTCCTGGGTTCTTACTCTCATGGGGTCTTTAAATGAAAACTGTAAAAACCACTTGGTGAGAGTGTTGTAGAAGGGTTTGGATTTTTGCTTGGGTAATTTGTAGTAGTAAGATACTCATTGTGAATGAAAGATTGATTGGTCAGTAGTGTCAAATGTACTTGAACATTCAAAAAGCATAGGACCTAAGAAGAGACAATATATTTTGCCCTTTTGAACTCTTCATCACCTTGGAGAGCTCAGTTTCAATCAAGTGGTCAGAATAGGAGACCAGTGTACTGAAATGAGAGTTGTAGGGTAAGTGGCCAATATATAGCACATGAATGAGGAGGAAAGAGAATAATAGCTTGGGGGAGTAGCAATATTAGGAGGAGAGTGGAGTGTTTCCTTTGAAATTTTCTAGCAAGAGAATAAGGAGCCGATAATGAGTGAAAGATGAAACTAAAAGTTCAGTTGATGTTGAAAGATGGAGTAGGTAACAGAATTCTAATTGGAAGCAAATTAGAGTTCTTTTTAGTTATCCACTTTAAAATTTACTTGTCTATAGGAATAATTTTCTATCTTTTTCACCTCTAAAAGGAATCTTATAGATATTCACATATTAGCAAGGGTCAAAGAAATTTTCAATCCAAGATAATTTGGATGTGTAACTTAGCTCTTAAATTTAAATAATAAAGTGATATTTGAAGTGTCTTTTTTAATCAGGAGACTAAATGGCTTATTCTCTCTAATATAATGCCATCTTTTGACTAATACCTGTGTAGTCTAAGTGTGAGTGTAATGTATTATAATACCATTCCCTTATTAATTCGTCCAAAAGAAAAAGTATCACATTTGACCACCTTTTATGAAAGAAAAACTTTTGTTTGTGATAGTTCCTCATTTAAATTCTACTATCGAATAACCATTATTTGTGTTATTTCTGAGTATATTCCATAATTTAGCATTTTAAACAGGTCTTAAAATTAAATTAATTGGTACCTTTTTACAGATCACCAAAGTTGTACTTAGTAAAGGCTGGAGATGTCTTGAATGCACAGTTTGTGAAGCCTGTGGTAAGGCTACTGATCCAGGACGACTCCTTCTTTGTGATGACTGTGACATAAGCTATCATACTTACTGCCTGGATCCTCCATTGCAAACAGTTCCCAAAGGAGGCTGGAAGTGTAAATGGTACATTGTTTTCAAATTTCATTACTACCTTTTCCTTTTCCCTTTTGTTTTCATTTAGTAATTAACAAATATTTTGCTGGGTATTTTTAATAAATTGAGATTTCAATTGCATTGTAGTTCTTGGTTTGGTCTGTGATGTCACCTAGAATTAGTCCATTGATACCTTCTCTTTTCGTGAGATTCTTGTCGGTTTTCTTATAAATTCTCCATTGGAGATTTATTTGCCCATTGATCACAAGGCCTTCCTCTTTGGCTTTTTCCTCTTCATGCATCACTTTAGCATTCTTTTTCTTATGTGACTGGTTCACATCCTTTATCAGTCATAAAATTCCTGAATAATTTTCTTGATGAAATGTGTGTATATGATAATGTAATTCAGCCTGTGTTCTTTATTCCTTTAAGGTAATACCCTTTGTATCCTTCAGAGTCGTTGGGTTTTTTGCTGTTATTGTTGTTTTTGTTTTTGGTAGAAATTATGATACACAATTTTTGGCTAGGTAACATCACAGTTTGGGTGTTTAAAAAACATTTGTCTTTATGGAACTTGGCTTCTTTAAAGTTATGCAAGTTTCTCTGAATATAGTATTTAAGTGCTAACACCTGGAGCATTTCCCATAGCACAAGCAGGTTTGTTAATCTCTCCTGTTGTCCCCCATATGGGAAAACTCAATTGCACAATTGGGATTTAAATTTACTTAAAAATTTTTTTTTTAAGTTAAGTCTTATCCGACAGAATCTGTACTATAAGTAGCAAATTTGGAATTGTTTGGTTTTTTTTGTTTTGTTTCACAGGTGTGTTTGGTGCAGACATTGTGGAGCAACATCTCCAGGTCCACGATGTGAATGGCAAAATAATTATACCCAATGTGCCCCCTGTGCAAGTTTATCTACCTGCCCAGTCTGCTCTCGAAATTATAGGGAAGAGGATCTTATTCTGCAGTGCAGACAGTGTGACAGGTAATTTTCCTTGTTAAAATTTTCCATGTGTTCTTTTTAATTCCATTTTCCCCAGTGCTCTCCTGTTATAACCTCTGTAGAGTATTAAGTCCATAATTTCTGAACTTTTAAAATAATGAAAAACGACATGTGGCAAGATAGCTGAATTGTTGTGTGTAACCCTACTCCCCATCATTGTTTGTAAACCACAAGATAAATGCTAATTCATGAAAAACAGATAATAAATTCCTGTGGAGGGAAAAAATCTTAGAAAAGATATTAAATATGAATTAATGAGTAGACAAAAGAGCTTCAGATAAAAGAAAGAATTCTAGGAAAAATTGTCAGAAGAAAAGACTGATACTGAAATGATAGCTAGGTCCCTTGGTAATGACTAAGGAACATTTGTAAAAACTTTTCGGGGCAACTAGGTGGCGCAGTGGATAAAGAACTGGCCCTGGATTCAGGAATACCTGAGTTCAAATCCGACCTCAGACACTTGACACTTATTAGCTGTGTGACCCATGGCAAGTCACTTAACCCCCACTGCCCTTAAAAGCAAAACAAAACAAAAAAACAAAACTTCTGTAGTTTGTTAGATGTTCTGTAAATGAAATAATAGAACAAAAGTAGAGCTTTTAAGAAAAATTCTAAAAGGCATGAGGATCAATGGTTAAGAATATTTGGTTAAAAAAGAAGTCCTCAAGTGGCAGCTGTTATGAAAGGGTATGTTAGAAATAGAAGTTGAATATGCACAAATGGAAAACAAAACTATTCCGTGATGATAGTGTGTGCTATGAGTTCTGCATTGTAACATGGAGAGCAGTAGAAGTAGCCTTACCCCTTTTCTGCCTCTTGACTACCTTTCTGAGCTTGGTCATCAGATTTAAAAAATCAAAGACACTAAAATTACTATGATACTCAAGGTCCCTACAAAGAAATGCAGCTGACCTTTAAGATTCAAATTAGGAAGAGAATATCAGAAATATTGTCTGTCTAAGAACATAGGATTTTTAACATCCTGAATAGAGTCCTATAAGAAATAATATAGTTGGGGGCGGCTAGGTGGCGCCGTGGATAAAGCACCAGCCCTGGAGTCAGGAGTACCTGAGTTCAAATCCGGCCTCAGACACTCGACACGTACTAGCTGTGTGACCCTGGGCAAGTCACTTAACCCCCATTGCCCTGAAAAAAAACCAAAAAACAAACAAAAAAAGAAATAATATAGTAACCTTGATGAGATTTGGAATTAGGACAAAGTACAGATAACTCTTTTGGATGTCATTAGAGACTAACTCAAATTTAAGCCTGAAATGTTGTCACCAAGTTCTAGATCTTCTATATGAAAGAATTTTATGAGCATAGACTAGTTATTTGATAGACCAGTCCTATTCTTTAAAATCCTGGTAGCAGTTGTCTCCAGACCCCCTGGTCACTTTCCTTCTTCAGTGAGTTCTGTACTACTTAAATTTTTTCCTCTCCCTCCAACTCCTGCCTTACACTAGAGACTTCAATATGCACAGTGATGTTTCCTTAAATACTATAACCACTCAGTTTCTCAAACTATTTTCCTCTTAAGAGCTATTCCACTTTTCCATTTCAACCATACACAAAGATGGTCATATCAGTGAGCTTGCCTCATCTACCAATGTACCACCTCCATAAAGGATTCTGAAATTCTGTTGTCCAATCATAATGTATTGTCTTTGAACCTCTCCTGCTTTCCCTTACAAAATACTGTTCCTTTTCCTCTTCACCATGACCTACAATCCTTTGACCCATTGATTTTTTCCCAGGCCCTCTTCTTTGCACTAGCCATTCATTACTCTTCTGCTCATCTTGACTTCTTGGTGAACCAGTTCAAGTATATGCTTTCTTCTCTTAAATTTCTCTTCCTCTTACCATATTGTTGATTGTGCCTAGGCAAACCTTTTTTTGGGGTGGCAGGGTGAGGCATTTGTTGTTAAGTGACTTGCCCAGGGTCACTCTGCTGGTGTTAAGTGTCTGAGGCTAGATTTGAACTTGGGTCCTCCTGACTCCAGGGTCGGTACTCTATCCACCGCACCACCTAGCTGTCTCAGCAAACCTTATTCTTGGATCACTTGAACAGTTTATCACTACTTCAGCTTTTGTCTTATCTGTTCTGGCTGTTACACTGCTTCCAGTTTTTCTCCCTTCATTCTTAAGTTCCTATAACCTGGCTTCTGGTCTCATCATTCAACCTAAATGGCTGTTTCCAAAGGTGTCAGTGGTCTCCTAGTTGCAGAATCCAGTAAATTATTTTTCAGTTCTCATTCTATTTGAGGACTCCGCAGCCTTCGACATTGTAGATTTGTCTCTCTTCTCTCCTGATTTTTTCCTCCTGTCTTATCTACCTCATCTTTCTACTTTGTTGGATTCTCTTCCAAATTATGCTCTCATTTCAGGGTAGTATCCTCGGTCCTCTCTCTCTCTCTCTCTCTCTCTCTCTCTCTCTCTCTCTCTCTATATATATATATATATATATATATATATATATATATATATATATATATACTCAGTGATCTCATCACCTCTCATAGATTAATTTTATTTTATTTTACTTCCTATAGATTAATTACTATTACCATCTTTATTGCTGATGATTCTCATATCTACCTTTCCTTCCCTAATCTCCCTCCTGACCTCAAGTCTCCAACTTCTTTTCAGACATCTCCACATGGATATCCTGTAGAAATCAGAAACTCAGTACATACAAAAGAGGAATCTTTATCTTTCCTCCTAAATACTCCTTCCCTCACTGTTTATGGCAACACTATCCCCCCATGTGCTAGGCTAACAACCCAAGAGTCATCCTGGATTCCTTACTATTTTTTTCTCCCCCATATCCGTTTGGTTTTAAGACCTGTCCATTTGCAACATATCTTAAATAGACCTCTTTTTTTAAAAAGCATTTTATTATTTTCCAATTACATATAAGGATATTTTTCAGCATTTCTTTTTGTAGGATTATTTCTAAATTTTTTTCCCGCCCTCCCTCCTCCCCAAGGGAGAAAGCAATCTGATGTAGGTTATATATGTATCACATTAAACATATTTCTGCATTATTCATCTTGTGAAAGCAGAATCAGAGCCCAAGGGAAAAACCTAAAAGAAAGGGGGGAGGGGGGGCAGTGAACCAGCCCCAAAGTAGAAACAGTATGGTTGAATCTGCAACCACAGTTCTTTTTACTGGATGTTGAGAAAATTTTCTGTCATGAGTTCTTTGAAACTGTATTGGATTGCTGCACTGTTGAGAAGAGCCAAGTTTATCACCATTGTTCATCGTACGGTGTTGCTGTTACTGTGTTCAATGTTCTCCTGGTTCTGCTCCTCTCTGCATCAGTTCATGTAAGTTCTTCCAGGTTTCTCTGAACTCCTCCTGCTCATCATTTCTTACAGCACAGTAGTATTCCATTACATTCATATGCCACAACTTGTTTAGCCATTCCCCAATTTATGGGCATTCCCTCAATTTCCAGTTCTTTGCCACCACATATAATATAATTATTGTCCCCTCTACATGTTAGTGCAGTGAAAGAAAGAACGAAGGTAAAACAGGAAGGATATTTTATTATTAAGGCAGTTATAAACCTAAAAACCAATACTTTGGGGATAAACAATGCCAGGCATGGTGACTTGTTACTGTAATAACATCTATTAAGGGAAGGTTAGGCTTGCAAATGTCTTGGGCTCTGGAGTCTGATCTGAAGTTGCCTATGCTGATTAGCATTATCATTAAGTTAGGCCACAATATGCTTGGAATTGTGGGACCATCTCTTGAAGGGCAAAATGGCTTGGTATGAAATAGAGCAAGTGAAAGCTTCAATATTGATTTGTATTTGAATTATGCCCATGAGAGTCGCCTGTATAGTTTTAGCCTGGTTAAGATGTGGAGAACCAGCTTCAAAAATGAGCCAAGTCAACAAATGATTTTTTTTAAATTAATGAAGTATTTTTTTTCCATTGCATGTAAAGATAGTTCCCATCTTTTGTTTATACAAGCTTTACAATTTCAGATTTTTCTTCCTCCCTCCCCTAGACAGCAGGTAATCTGATATAGGTTACACACACACACACACATAATAACATTAATCCTATTTCTGCATTAGTCATGTTATAAGAGAAAAAATCAGAGCACTGATGAAAAACCTCAAAATAGAAAAAAACAACAGCACCAAAAACAAAAGAAATGGTATGGTTCATTCAGCATCTATACTCCACAGTTCTTTTTTTTTTTTTCTTGGATTTGGAGATCCTCTTCTATCATGAGTTCCCTGGAACTCTTCTGTACCATTGCATTGGTGAGAAGAATATAGTCCATCACAGTAGATCAACACTCAGTGTTGATGATACTGTGTACAATGTTCTTCTGGTTCTGCTCATCTCACTCATCATCAGTTCACACAAGACCCTCCAGGTTTCTCTGAACTCCTCCTGCTCATCATTTCTTACAGCACAATAGTATTCCATTGTATTCATATACCACAGCTTGTCCAGCCATTCTCCAATTGATGGGCACCCCCTCAACTTCCAATTCCTTGTCACCACATAAAGAGCAGCTATAAATATTTTTGGACATGTGGGTCCCTTTCCCCCTTCCATGATTTCTTTGGGAAAAAGACCCAAAAGTGGTATTGCTGGGTCAGAGGGTATGCACATCTTTATTGCCCTTTGGGCATAATTCCAAATTGCTCTCCGGAATGGTTGGATCAGTTCACAGCTCCACCAACAATGAATTAGTGTTCCAATTTTCCCACAGCTTCTCCAAGATTTATTATTTTCCTTTTTTGTAATTTTAGCCAATCTGATAGGTGTCAGGTGGTACCTCAGAGTTGTTTTAATTTGCATGTCTCTAATCATTAGAGATTTAGAGCATTTTTTCATATGGGAATAGATAGCTTTGGTTTCTTCATCAGAAAACTGCCTGTTCATATCCTTTGACCATTTCTCAATTGGGGAATGACTTGGATTCTTATAAATTTGATTTAGTTCCCTATATATTTTAGAGATGAGGCCTTTATCAGAAGTACTGGCCACAAAAATTGTTTCCCAGCTTTCTGCCTCCCTTCTAATTTTGGATGCATTGCTTCTGTTTATACAAAAATTTTTTTAATTTAATGTAATCAAAATCATCCATTTTGCATTTTATAATATACTCTATCTCTTGTTCGGTCATAAACTGTTTTCCTGATAGGTAGACTATTCCTTTCTCTCCTAATTTACCTATGGTATCACCTCTTATGTCTAAATCGTGTATCCATTTTGACCTTATTTTAGTATAAGGTGTAAGATGTTGGTTGGTCTATGCCTAATTTCTGCCATACTATCTTCCAGTTTTCCCAGCAGTTTTTGTCAAATACTGAGTTCCTATCCCAGAAGCTGGAGTCTTTGGGTTTATCAAACATTACATTACTAGTGTCATTTACTACTGCATTTCCTGAGCCTAGCCTATTCCATTGATTTGCCACTCTATTTTTTAGCCAGTACCAGATAGTTTTGATGACTGCCGCTTTATAGTAAAGCTCCAGGTTTGGTACCGCTAACCCACCTTCCTGTGAATTTTTTTTCATTATTTCCCTGGATATTCTTGATTTTTTGTTTTTCCAGATGAATTTTGTTATTATTTTTTCTAGCTGTATAAAATAATTTTTAGGTAGTCTGATTGGTATGGCACTGAATAAGTAAATTAATTTAGGCAGTATTGTCATTTTTACTATATTAGCTCTGCCTGTCCATGAGCAATTGATATCTTTCCAATTATTTAGATCTGATTTGATTTGTGTGAAGAGTGTTTGGTAGTTGTGTACATAGAGTTCCTGGGTTTGTCTTGGCAAGTAGACTCCCAAGTATTTTAGATTATCTACCGTTACTTTAAATGGAATTTCTCTTTCTATCTCTTGCTGCTGGACTTTGTTGGTCATGTATAGAAATGCTGATGGTTTATGTGGATTTATTTTATATCCTGCTACTTTGCTAAAGTTGTTAATTGTTTCAAGTAATTTTTGACTTGATTCTCGAGGATTCTTTAAATATACCATCATATCATCTGCAAAGAGCGATAGTTTTGTTTCCTCCTTGCCTATTCTAATTCTTTTAATTCCTTTCTCTTCTCTGATTGCTGACGTTTCTAGTACAATATTAAATAATAGGAGTGATAATGGACATCTCTGTTTCACCCCTGATCTTATTGGGAAGGCCTCTAATTTATCTCCATTGCATATAATACTTGCTGATGGCTTTAGGTAGATACTGTTTATTATTCTAATGAAAGCTCCCCCTATTCCTAAACTTTCCAGTGTTTTTATTAGGAGTGGGTGTTGTATTTTGTCAAAAGCTTTCTCTGCATCTGTTGAGATAATCATATGATTTTGGTTGGTTTTCTTATTGATGTGGTTAATTATGTTAATAGTTTTCCTAATGTTGAACCAGCCCTGCATTCCTGGTATAAATCCGACCTGGTCATAGTGTATTATCCTGGTGATCACTTGCTGTAATCTCCTTGCTAATCTTATTTAAGATTTTAGCATCAATATTCATTAGGGAAATTGGTCTATAATTTTCTTTCTCTGTTTTTGCTTTGCCTGGTTTTGGTATCACCACCATATTTGTGTCATAAAACAAATTTGGTAGAAGTCCTTCATCTATTTTTCCAAATAATTTGTATAATATTGGAATTAATTGTTCTTTAAATGTTTGTTAAAATTCACCCGTAAACCCATCTGACCCTGGGGATTTTTTCTTAGGGAGTTCATTAATGGCTTGTTCAATTTCTTTTTCTAATATGGATTTATTTAAGGATTTTATTTCCTCTTCAATTAACCTGGGCAGTTTGTATTTTTATAAATATTCATCCATTTCATTTAGATTGTCAAATTTATGGGCATACAGTTGGGCAAAATAATTCCTAATTATTGATTTAATTTCCACTTCATTGGTGGTAACATCACCTTTTTTATTTTTGGTACTAGTAATTTGGTTTTCTTTCTTTTTTAAATGAAATTATCCAGTATTTTATCTACTTTATTGGTTTTTTTTTTTCATAAAACCAGCTCTTAGTTTTATTGATTAATTCTATAGTTTTTTTGCTTTCAATCTTATTAATTTCTCCTTTGATTTTCAGGATCTCTAATTTAGTATCTAATTGGGGATTTCTAATTTGTTCTTTTTCTAGCTTTTTAAGTTGCATGCCCAATTCATTAATCTCCTCTTTCTCTTTTTTATTCATGTAAGCATTTAGAGCTATGAATTTTCCCCTAAGCACTGCTTTGGCTGCATCCCATAGATTTTGGTATGTTGTCTCATTATTGTCATTCTCTTGGATATAGTTATTGATTGTTTCTATGATTTCTTGTTTGGCCCATTCATTCTTTAGAATGAAATTATTTAGTTTCCAATTTATTTTCATTCTACTTTTCCCTGGCTCTTTCTTACATGTAATTTTTATTGCATCATGATCTGAAAAGGATGCATTTACTATTTCTGCCTTTCTACATTTGACTATGATGTTTTTGTGCCCTAATACATTGTCAATTTTTGAAAATGTGCCATGTACTGCTGAGAAGAAGGTATATTCCTTTCTATCCCCATTCAATTTTCTCCAGACATCTATCATGTCTAACTTTTCTAGTAATCTATTCACCTCTTTCACTTCTTTCTTATTTATTTTTTGGCTAGATTTATCTAATTCTGAGAGGGGGAGATTCAGATCCCCCACTAGTATAGTATTACTATCTAATTCCTCTTGTAACTCATTTAACTTCTCCTCTAAGAACTTGGATGCTATACCACTTGGCGCATACATATTTAATATTGATATTACTTCATTATCTATAGTACCTTTAAGTAAGATGTAATTTCCTTCCTTATCTCTTTTAATGAGATCTATTTTTGCCTGCACTTTGTCTGAGATAAGGATTGCTACCCCTGCCTTTTTTACTTTAGCTGAGGCATAATATATATTCTGCTCCAGCCTTTTACCTTGACTTTGTGTGTATCTCTCTGCTTCAAATGTGTTTCTTGTAAACAGCATATTGTAGGATTCTGGTTTTTAATTCACTCTGCAATTCGCTTCTGTTTTATAGCAGAGTTCATCTCATTCACATTCACAGTTATTATTACTGACTGTCTATTCCCCTCCATTCTATTTACCCCCTTTGTACTTTTCCCCCCTTCTTTCACCCTATTCCTCCTCACCGACGTTTTACTTCTTACTCCTGCCTCCCCCAATCTGCCCTCCCTTTTTATCACCCCCTCTCTTTTCTTTACCCTTTTCTCCCTTGCTTTTGTCCTCCCTTCTATCAGTGCCCCCTTTCCCTTCCCCTTTTGCTTCCCTTAAGAATGAGTTAAGTTTCTTTATCCCAATGAACGTATATGTTATTCCCTCTTTGAATTAAATCTAATGAGAATAGGGTTGAAACAATGTTCACCCCTCCTTTCTTTCCCTCTGTTGTAATAGGTGTTTTTTTTTCACCTCTTCATATGATATAATTCATCCCATTCCACCTCTCCTTTCTTCTCCTCCCCATAGATTCCCTTTTTAACCCCTTAATTCTTTTTTTATCATCACCTCAAAGACAATTTATATTTATACCCTCTGTGTAAAGTCCTTCTCTCTTCCCAAATACATTTACAGTTCTTAAGAGTTATGAGTATTATCTTCCTGTGTAGGGATATAAACAGTTTAACCTCATAGGGTAACCTTTTTTTTCCCCCCTCTGTTTACCTTTTTAAACTTCTCTTGAGTCTTGTATGTTGAGATCGTATTTTCTATTCAGTTCTGGTCTTTTCACCAGGAAAGATTGAAAGTCCCCAATGTCATTAAATGTCCATCTTTTCCCCTGAAAGAAAATGCACATTTTTGCTGGGTAATAGATTCTTGGCTGCAATCCAAGCTCCTTTGCCTTCCGGAATATCATATTCCAAGCCTTGGGGTCCTTTAATGTTGAAGCTGCCAGGTCCTGAGCAATCCTGACTGTGGCTCCATCATATTTAAATTGCTTCTTTCTGCCTGCTTGGAGTATTTTCTCCTTCACCTGACAATTCTGGAATTTGGCTACAATATTCCTTGGAGTTTTCCTTTTGGGGTCTCTTTCAGGAGGTGATCGGTGGATTCTTTCAATGATGATTTTATCCTCTGATTCTATGATATCAGGGCAGTTCTCCTTAATAATTTCCTGGAGTATGGTGTCTAGATTCTTTTTCTGGTCATGGCTTTCAGGCAGTCCAATGATTCTCAAATTCTCTCTCCTCGATCTGTTTTCCAGATCAGTTGTCTTTCCAATGAGGTATTTCACATTTTCTTCTATTTTTTCATTCTTTTGATTCTGCTTGACTGATTCCTGGTGTCTCATGGATTCCTTATCTTCCAACTGTCCAATTTTAATTTTTAAGGCATTGTTTTCTTCAGTGATTATGTACCGTTTTTTCCATTTGGTCAAGTGAATTTTTTAAGGCAGTGTTTTCTTCAATGAGATTATGCATCTTTTTTTCCATTTGGCCAGTCAATCTTTGTGCTTCCTTTTCCAAGCTGCTGATTCTTTTTTCATAGTTTTCTTGTTTTGCTTTCATTTCTCTCCCCATTTTTTTCTTCTACCTCTTTCAGTTGATTTTTAAAATCCTTTTTGAACTCTTCCAGGAAGGCTTTTTGTTCTTGAGACCAATTCACCTTCCCTCGTGAGGCTTCGCATGTAGGCAATTTGAGGGCATTGTCCTCATCTGAGTTTGCGTTGGCTTCTTCCCTATTGATACAGAAGCTCTCAATGGAAAGGGCTCTTTTTTGCTTCTTACTCATTATTGCAGCTTATTTATTTATTTTTTAAGTTGAATTGAGGTCTGCTCTGGGGGCACCAGGGTCCCTGTTTTGGGCTTCTTGTGCAGGGGTATAGGTGCTGTGTGACCGGCTTTTTACTCTGAGGCCTTTATAGTGTGTGCAGTTCGGCCCCCTGCACTTCCTGTCTCAGTGCGCTCGATCCCGGCGTCCAATCCCGCCTGCCCTGTTCGTGGCCCTCCTGGCCGGTGCAGATAGGTTTTTCCACTGTCCTTCTTGGCCACCAGATTTTTGAGCCAGGTTCCAGGGGCCTCAATTGTTTGACTGTGGCCCGCAGTTCCTGCCGACCCCCTCGGCACTGGGCCTCCCTTTTTCCCGAGTCAGACCGACCTTTTCCTGAAGTCTTCTAAATGATCTCTGGTTGGAAGACTGTGTCTCTCTGTCCCTTTGCAGGTTCTGTAGTTTCAGAATCTGTCCAGAGGCTTGATTTAATATTCTTTCTGAGGGAACAAAAGGAGAGCTCAGGCAGCTTGCTGCTTCCTCTCTGCCATCTTGGCTCCACCCCCCAACAAATGTTTTTTAAAATAAAGATTAACAAATTTTAGGTAACTTGATAAATAGGGTCAAGGGGAATTTGCATTTTATTAATATAAAAATGAGAGGGGAGACATTCACAATGAATGGTTTGAAGTTAAAATTATCTTATTTCTTATTTAACATTTTGCCGGGTCCCAGTTAGTATAAATAAATATTCCTCTGAAGTGTACCTATGTATTTGAATTTGCACTAAAGCTTAACTTTGTAAAACCCAGTAATTGATTTCAACCCAGTGGAGATAAGGTAATGGACATTCAAATAAGGAAACCGCTTTAAGATTTTCATTATTCACGCTATTCTGAAATTAAGTGTTTATGTCATTGAAGCTAAATATTTTAATAAAATCTATCATTATATACATGATATTGTTATAATAGAAAATAAAGATAAACTGAGAGACAGTGGTCTGACCATGATCAATTTATAACTTATGCTTCAGTTACTAATAAATTGGGTCAGTAGTCTCTCTCAAATGACAAAAAGACTTTCTAGCCTTCATAGAGTTTTGGGGAGTATAAGAAAACAAAGAACAGAATTGTTTAGGTGAATTTTTTTTTTTTTTCCAAGCAATGAGAGTTAAGTCACTTGCCCAGGGTCACACAGCTAGTGTCAAGTGTCTGCGGCTGGACCTGAATTCAGGTCCTCCTGAATCCAGGGCCAGTGCTTTATTCACTGTGCCACCTAGCTGCTCCAACATTCCTTTTTAAATGTTTTGAGGTGCAGATTTTTCCCCTCTCTCCTGGCTTTCTACCCTCCTTGACAAAAAAACAGGTTGATATTAGTTATACATGTGAAGTTATGTAAAACACTTCCAAATTAGCCATGTTGCAAAAGAACACACACACACACACACACACACACACACACACACACACACACACACACACACACACACACACACACCCCTAACCCCAAGGAAAACAAAGCTTAAAAAATATGCTTTAGTCTGTATTGAGAGTTCATCAGTTCTCTTTCTGGAGGTGGACAGCATTTTTCATCAAGGGTTGTTTGGAATTCACAGCTGATCATCCTTACAATATTGCTGTTACTGTATACACTGTTTTCTTGATTCTGCTCATTTCATTTATCATAATTGCATATAAGATTTCCCAGGTTTTTGAAACTATCATGTTAATCAATTTCTTATAACATGGCAGTGTTCCATTAGACTTATAAACCATAGCTTGTTTAGCCATTTCCAAATTAATGGGCACCCCCGGCTTTTTATAAAGAAAAGAATGGGTGTTCAGAGAGGAGTGTGCTTAGCATCCTTGTTGTATGCTTTATTTCTTCCTACTCCCATGCCTTTCTTTTCTTCCCATCCCCAAACTCCAGTCTGACATTCTTACTTTCTTTCCTTTAAAATCCCATTTCATTTTCTTCCTTTTACCTATAAAATTTAATGGTTAAATAGAAAGGACTCTAAGGGTTATGAGAAAAGAAATCCAAGAAATCATTATGACTAAGTTGATGATACACTAGTGATTGGCCCCTTGTTAGGGAAATGCTTCACATAATAACATTTTTCCAACTTCATTGCATCAGTTAAAAAGATATTGAAGGGTCAGCTAGGCTGACGCAGTGGATAGAGGATTAGCCCGGGAGTCAGGAGGACCTGAGTTCAAATCTGGCCTCAGACACTTGATACTTACTAGCTGTATGACCCTGGGCAAGTCTCTTAACCCCAGTTTGCCTCACCCCCCAAAAAAAAAAGATATTGAAAATATATTCTCACTAAATTAACTCTCCAGTCCTTGGCATTTGCACTAGCACAGAATCTCAATGCTAGGAGCATGTATAGCACTTAAAGATTTGAAAAATGCTTTACAAATGTGAAAAAATATGTTTAAAAGGTGCTAGTATTATCCCCATTTTAGAGATGATAACTCTGGAGCAAACAGAAGCTAAACAACTTGCCCAAGGTCACATCGCTTGTGATCGCTTTCTAATGATGGTGAGAGTGATAACAACTAACATACAGTGATTACTATGTGCCAGATGTTACACTGGGTGCCAGAATTATCTCATAGGATCTTCTCACCAACTATAGGAGTTTCCTTTTGTTTTTATGTCTGTTTTATAAATGGGGAAGCTGAGGCAAATAGAAATCACACAGACAGTCACTGTTTGAGTCTCAATTTTAGCTTAGTTCTTACTGACGAAAGGCTCATGGTCTACACCCTGCCCCACCTTCCTGCCTCTAGCAGGCCCTCAATAAGATATTTAGGCCATGCTACATTTTCAAAAGAATCTTCTTTAACATATTCAAAATTTAACATATTCATAATTTAACATATTCAAAATTTGGTCATAACCTCTGCCTGATCCCCTTCTGTGAGAAGTAGCTCACAACCTCTTGATGCTTCCATTTCACTTTTGCGTAGTTGTTTATTAAATTTCTTTTACTTTTCTGTACATCAGTCACCTATGCCTAAAGTTTGATAAAGAACTCAATTCTAATTTAATGTAAAGGAGTAGTTACAGCAAGATTGACGAGGAATGATCATTATAAATTACATGTACCATGAGAGGAAAGGCAAGTTTTACAAATTAATATACATATATGCATGTGTTTACATTACATATGTGTGTCTGTTTTGTATGCACAAACACACATGAATACACACACAATGCTTATACATCCAGGAGTAAGAAGAATACCAACTCATCTTTTCAAGGCTATGAAGACAGTGCAGTCCTATAATTTCTTCTGTCTTTTCTCTTTGACCTTTCTCTTATAGCTACATCATTTTCAAACATGAGTTTTAAAAAATTTAATCGTTTTAAAAAATGTCCTTTCCTTTAAGGTGGATGCATGCTGTCTGCCAGAATCTAAATACTGAGGATGAAGTAGAAAATGTAGCTGATCTTGGTTTTGATTGTACTATGTGCAGACCCTATATTCCTACAGCAAATGGTAAGAAATTTTTTTTTTTAACAAAAAATGATGAAATGGAATTGATTAGCTTTATTTTTCACTCACCTAGAACATTGTTTTAGACAGTATGTCCTAATCGATTTTTCTTTTTATGTAGTCATATTTGATAGAAACATTTTAACATAATGAAAAAATATTTCAATTACTTTCTTACCTTCCTTGAGAAGAATTATTTCATCCCTACTTATAGAGAAACCTGTCATGATGCAAGTACAATTAGGACATGTTTTTCTCCTTGGGAAATAATAGCTAAGATATCTTAAACTTTTTTTGAGAATACTACAAAATACCCTTCTCTTCCTATCAACTGTTCTTTTGGGGGGGAGGGTGTGAGGCAATTGGGGTTAAGTGACTTGTCCAGGGTCACACAGCTTGTAAGTGTCAAGTGTCTGAGGCTGGATTTGAACTCAGGTCCTCCTGAATCCAGGGCTGGTGCTCTGTCCACTGTGCCACCTAGCAGCCCCTCCTACCAAGTATTCTTAATATTTTCCTGTTGCTTTTTTTTTTTTTTTTTTGCCTTTCACCTGTCACCTTTCCAATGTAAAATGTCTTCCTTGCTTGTTTTTGAAAGTCATTACAAAGACGTCCCATTTAATATTCCTGAAAATATTGCTATTTAAGGAAGAAAAGAACAAACTTTGTAATAAGAGCTTTGCATCTATTGAATGTTAAGAAACTAAATTTTAAAAATAAACAAATTTTTTTTCTCTCATTTTAGTGCCTTCCTCAGACTGCTGTGAATCATCAATTGTAGCACAAATTGTTACAAAAGTAAAAGAGCTAGGTAAAACTTTAAATCTTAACTTGATTTTTTCGGAAAAAGTTATTTAGATATAAAAAGATGCCATATGTTGTTTTGCAGATTTGTGAAGTTCAGTTATATTTCATGATATGTATAGTCACATATATCCTTTGTCCTTTTGCCATAATGTTGATCTTCATTCTTTATGAAAATTTTTTAAAATACTGTAATTTATGGAATAGGCTTACTAATCTGGTTATCATTTTAGACACTAGATAATTCTATAAAAAGAAATAAGTTGGAAATTTTATTCTGTATTTAAAATAATATTTACGCGGTTTGCTTGATATAATGACTTCCTAATTTTTCTTACCTAGTTAGTAATTAAGATCTCACTGAAAAAAACCCAACACATTTTTGAAGCACTTCGAGTCACTTCATGTTTCTTTGTGTGGGGGAGGATTGTGATGGGGTGTGTGTGTCTTGTTAAGGGCTAAAATTCTAGCTAGTCTGTCTAAAATATCTAATGAGTGGTGGCCAATAAATTATAAGCTTTAGCAAGAGTAGTTAGGCTTTTAAGCATTTATTAAGAAGAATAAGAATTTGGTAAAGAGAGAGAGAAAGGCCTACATTCATCTATCTATTAAAGGGAGAGCGCATTTCTAGCTCCCCTCTCTGCCAGAGTCCCCAGGAAAAAAAGCCAGTCAGAGCGCCAGGCTTCCCCCTTCTTCCTGACACCAAAGAAAAGACTCCTGGTCTTGCCCTCAAAGACCTTCACTTCATGGCAGAGCTTTTCTACAGTAAGTCTCCAGCAGGTGGCGTCATTTCAGTATTTAGGGAGAAAGACAGAGAGATATATAGTTGATGAAACAATGGCTTTTGTAAGATGTTCTTTTAATGCTTAAATTTATAAAAATTCCTTTATAACAGAGATCTGTTGACACTGATGATTGTGAGCTAACAATTACACTATTTTTAATTTAGTTCATTTCAAAAGTCATTTTGCTCTATTTCTACTATGCTTTTAATTTTTGCTCTTCAAAATGCCATCAAGAATTAGGAGATGAAATTTTTGTTGTGTTTTCTTCTGTTATTTGGCACTGACATGAGATAACACCCTGGAGATATTTCTACTCTCTGACCTATCTTTATATGATGTCTTCAAATTAGAGAACATACCTGATTATTTTCATGAAGAGCTGGTTGCATTTTGTTTTATAAAGTAATTGCTTTGGGGCAGCTAGATGGCGCAGTGGATAGAGCACCGGCCCTGGAGTCAGGAGTACCTGAGTTCAAATCTGGCCTCAGACACTTAATACTTACTAGCTGTGTGACCCTGGGCAAGTCACTTAACCCCAATTGCCTCACTAAAAAAAAAAAAAAAAGTAATTGCTTTGAAAACATTTTATATCACTATTTATAGAACTATATATGAAAATTGTTAATATTTGACTGTCATTCCCTATTTAGATTCCACTGTATATTATTATCTAACTTTTCATTTGAAAGCCTATAGGCCATGCAAACTACTTTTGTATGTAAAATTGATATAAAGTTGCCTTTCTCCCCTAGCTCTCATACAGTTTTTGGCACTCAAGTGGTTTTCTTTTTTTTTTTCCTTTATTTTGTTCTCTTTGTTTCCCCACATTTATTGTTAGTATCTAAAATATAGTAAAAGTAGTTCTTAATGTGTTTCCTATAACAGTTTGTGAAATTTTAGTTGCCACAGATCTCTTTTAGGTTTAATTTAATGCCACTCTATAATAATTATTGGTTTTTTTGTAAACGAATATGCATATTTCTATATTTCTTTTAAAAATTTGGGTTCCTTGATTTGTGTTTTGGAATAATGACCATTTAGAGAAATTTTTCTTTATTGATGTTTGTTTTAATAATACATATGTTCTTCAAAATAAAGAGTAAATATTTTCATGTTCCCTTAATGGGTAATATCATTTTTAGATCCCCCGAAGACCTATACACAGGATGGAGTTTGTTTGACTGAATCAGGAATGTCTCAGTTACAGAGCCTCACAGTTACAGTTCCAAGAAAAAAACGATCTAAACCAAAGTTGAAACTAAAGATCATAAACCAGAATAGTGTAGCTGTTCTCCAAACACCCCCAGACATCCAATCAGAACATTCAAGGGATGGTGAAATGGATGACAGTAGAGGTAATAGTGTTGTTGTTATTGTTGTTGTTGTTTTTCTATGAAATATGTATGTATTTTTGTGTATCTAGTCCTTGAATAACTTATAACAATTTTTTATATTTATGTGACTAAGGATTTGGCCATTAATATAATGACTTGCATAAGTCTGATTTGGTGGTTTGTTTTCTAAGTGAGTGGTCTTCTTGGACCTTCCCTTTTCAGGTTCTTTTCTTTTCATGTATCCTCTTAGAACAGATCTTCTTTAGAGAAATCACCTGGAGCACCAAATCTTTAAGGATCACAGGTGGGGAAACTCAGATGGCTTGAATGTTTTAGATTGCTGGTAGTAGGTGATGTTCTCATGGACGACACATTGAATGGTACATCATGTTTAAGTGTTAGCCCTGACGCATATGAAAAAGTCATCTGAACGTACTAGATTCAAAATATTTGCTTGGCCATACAGCATATGAAAAATATAAAAGAATCATGACGATGAAAATCTTGTTCAACATTTTGCTTACCATTACCAAGCAAAGAAATTATTTTTCTCCTAAAAAATACACTTTTTTTTCTTTTTTTTTTTGTGTTGTTGTTCAAGAGGTACGGAGTAACAATAAATCAGTAACCATTAAAAGAATGAAATAAGGCATGTGATATTTCTCTAAATTAATAAATACAACATGACCCATATTCTAATGTAGTTAAGTCACATAGTCTGTTTGATGTTCATTTGTGAGAATAATTTAACTACCTAGATATGTACATTGTGAGCATATGGTAACCACTTTACTGATTTAAGAAATTCTTGTGTGCTAATTAATTCACAGATAGTATTGTTAAAAGTCATTCTTATTGTCTTTTTAAATGTTTTAAATATTAAAATTTTTAAATATTTTGACTAATTTGTTTGACTATTCAATCCTTTGTCTACCCTTCATTTTTGCCTCTACTTCAATTCTTCCTCATTTCCTTTTACTTTGTTCTATTATTTATATATATCTATATCTATATCTATATATATATATCTATATATATATCTGAGTTTAATTCTTTCTCATTTGTGCACACCTTCCAAGAATAACAAATGACAAATGTATTAAAAATAACTTCATACGGATCATTTGAACTTAAGTTTTTTTGTTTGGTTTGGTTTTTTTAGTGAGAAAGTTGGGGTTAAGTGACTTGCCCAGGGTCACACAGCTAGTAAGTGTTAAGTGTCTGAGGCTGGGTTTGAACTCAGGTACTCCTGACTCCAGGGCCGGTGCTTTATCCACTGTGCCACCTAGCTGCCCCATGAACTTAGTTTTAATAAATGTGGCACTTAATGTTAGAGCAGGTAAGAAGTATTCTATCAACCTGAGTGGAATTGTTCCTTAATGACATTGTCCTGGAGTTCATGGAGGAGCAAAGAAGAGGGAGTTTATGGGGAATGACTCAATTTTGTTGTTGTTGTTGTTGTAGTAAAATCTGAAGAAGTTGTGCCATTTTGGATGATACCATGTTCAAGTATGTTACCATTTTAAAATATTTTAGGTAGTTGAAATAGCACCAGAAAAGGCATTGAATTACACAATATATTTTAGTGCCCATGATCATTTTTAGTCATTAAAAGGGATTTTTTGCCAATATTTTATATAAAAATAATCTAGTAGCATTGGTGTACCTAATTTCATTATAAATGTTACTCTTAACTTAAAAAATTTTTGTTGTCTTAATTCCTAACCTGTACTCTCCATGTTTTTTCTACTAGCTGTTTATTGATTTTAATTTAATGCATCAGGATAATGTGGTTTCCAAGATAGTTTTGAATATGATTTTGTCTAGTATACTTGGTTTGAAAGTAAAATTAATTATGTTAAGTTGCCTTCTAGAAACTTTAATGTTTTTTGCCATTTTGGAGGGTGACATCTATTTTTTTCTGTCCATTTTCATGGATCCCCTGATAAATGGTTTTTAAAAGATGACTTCTTTCCCAAGATCCTTTTAAATAATTACTCTGTATTGATTAAAACTAACTGAATTGTATTTATAATCATAATTCTAGAAAAGAATGATATATAGAATAAACTGAAATATAAATTCTAAGAAAAATAAATTACAGTTAGATTTTTCTTATACTTAAAGGTTTTCAAGTATCTAATAATTTTATGCAATTTATAATGATTTAAACAATATTGCTCAGCCTCTTTCCAATTTTCAGACTGAGTTTTTCTGAGAAATGTTTTTTAAAATTATAAAAATATTTTATTATTTTCCAGTTACATGTAGAGATAGTTTTTAACATTTGTTTTTATGATTTCTAGTTTCAAATTTTTCTCCCTCTCTCCCCTCCCCAAGACAGCAAGTAATCTGATATAAGTTATATATGTACAATAACATTAAACATATTTATGCATTAGTCATGTTATAAGAGAAGAATCAGAGCAAAAAGGAAAAACCTTAAAAAAGAAAAACAACAGCACCAAAAACAAAAGAAATAGTATGGTTCAATCTGCATCCATATTCCACAGTTCTTTTTTTCCTGGATTTGGAGAGCCTTTTCCATCATTAGTCCTTTGGAACTATATTGTACCATTGTATTGCTGAGAAGAATCAACACTATTACAGTTAATCAACACATAATGTTGATGATACTTTGTACAATGTTCTCCTCATCTCACTCAGCATCAGTTTATGCAAGTCTTTCCAGGTTTCTCTGAAATCCACCTGGTCATTGTTTCTTACAGCATAAAAGAATTCTATTACATCCATATACCACAACTCGTTCAGCCATTCTCCAGTGAATGGGCAGCCCCTCACTTTCCAATTCCTTGCCACCACAAAAACAACAGCTATAAATCTTTTTGTACATGTGGGTCCTTTCCCCTTTTTTAGGTCTCTTTGGGGAAAAGACCCAGTAGTGGTGTTGCTGGGTCAAAGGGTATGCACAGCTTTATAGCCCTTTGGGCATAATTCCAAATTGCTCTCCAGAGTGTTTGGATCAGTTCACAGCTCCACTAACAATGCATTTGTGTTCTAATTTTTCCATAGCTTGTCCAACATTTATTATTTTCCTTTTTTGTCATATTAGCCAATCTGATAAGTGTCAGGTGGTACCTGAGAGAAATTTCAATATGCATCTCTCTAATCAGTAGTTATTTAGAACATGTTTTCATATGGCAATAGATAGCTTTTATTTCTTGATCAGAAAACTGCCTGTTCTGGGGCAGCTAGGTGGACCAGTTTATAAAGCACTGCCCCCTGGATTCAGGAGGACCTGAGTTCAAAAGTGACCTCAAACACTTGTCACTTACTACCTGTATGACCTTGGCCAAGTCACTTAACCCTCATTGGCCCGCACCCCCCCCCCCCAAAAAAAAAAAAAAACAAAAAACAAACAACCCCAAACTTCCTGTTCATATCCTTTGACCATTTCTCTATTGGGGAATGACTTGGATTCTTAAAATTTGATTTAGTTCCTGATATATTTTAGAAATGAGGCCTTTTTTAGAAGTACTGGCTATAAAAATTCCCAGGTTTCTACGTCCCTTCTAATTTTGGATGCATTGCTTCTGTTTGTACAAAAACCTTTTAATGTATTCAGAATCATCCATTTTGCATTTTGTAATATTCTCTCTCTCTTGTTTGGTCATAAACTGTTCTCCTTTCCAAAGATCTGAAAGGTAAACTATTCCTTCCTTTACTAATTTACCTACGACAGCACTTTTATGTCTAAATCAGGTATCCATTTTGACCTTATTTTAGTATAAGGTGTCAGATGTTGGTCTGTGCCTAATTTCTGCCATACTATCTTCCTGTTTTCCCAGCAGTTTTTGTCAAATACTGAGTTCCTGTCTCAGAAGCTGGAGTCTTTGGGTTTATCAAACAGTAGTACAATATTAAAGTCATTTACTACTATATCTCCTATGAATAACCTATTCCACTGACCCTCCACTGTATTTCTTAGCCATTTCCAAATAGTTTTGATGACTGCTGCTTCAGATTTGGTACAGCTAGCCCACCTTCCTGTGTATTTTTTTTTTCATTAGTTTCCTTGATATTCTTGACCTTTTGTTTTTCCAGATGAATTTTGTTACTATTTTTTCTAGCTCTATAAAATAATTTTTATGTAGTCTGGTTTGGCACTGAATAGGTAAATTAATTTAGGTAGAATTGTCATTTTTATTATATTAGCTTGGCCTGTCCATGAACAATTGATATTTTTCCAGTTATTTAGATCTGATTTGATTTGTGTGAAGAGTGTTTGGTAGTTGTGTTCATAGAGTTCCTGGGTTTGTCTTGGCAAGTAGACTTCCAAGTATTTTATATTGTCTACAGTTACTTTAAATGGAATTTCTCTTTCTCTCTCTTGCTGCTGGACTTTGTTGTTAATGTATAGAAATGCTGATGATTTATGTGGATTTATTTTATATCCTGCTACTTTGGTAAAGTTGTAATTGTTTCATTTTTGAGTTGTAATTTGAGTTGTAATTTTTGATTCTCTAAGTATACCATCATATCATCTGCAAAGAGTGATAGTTTTGTTTCCTCCTTGCCTATTCTAATCCCTTTAATTCCTTTTTCTTCTCTGATTTCTAAAGCTAACATTTCTAGTACAATATTAAACAATAGAGGTGATAATGGACATCTCTGTTTCACCCCTGGTCTTATTGGGAAGGCCTCTAACTTGGAGATATAATGCTTGCTTATGGTTTTAGGTAGCTACTGCTTATTATTTTAAGGAAAGCACCACCTATTCCTAAGATCTCTACTGTTTTTATTAGGAATAGGTGCTGTATTTTGTCAAAAGCTTTCTCTGCATCTATTGAGATAATCATATGATTTTGGTTAGTTTTCTTATTGATGTGGTTGATTATGTTAATAGTTTTCCTAATGTTGAACCAGCCCTGCATTCCTGGTATATATCCCACCTGGTTATAGTGTATTATCCTGATAATCACTTGCTGTTATCTCCTTGCTAATATCTTATTTTAGATTTAAATAATATTGCTCAGCTTCTTTCCAATTTTCAGACTGAGTTTTTCTGAGCAGCATTTTTAAAAAAGGTTTGTTCTTCACAAAAAATAAATTATGTTTTCAAGGAAAAATCAATTAAATCACAAGTGCTTTCCTATAATTCAGTTCAATGTGGATGATTAAGTGTTTTGCGGCTTTTTTTTCCCTTCAGATTTTTAGGTTAACTTACCAATCAAGTTGGATTAAAACACCTTTCAGAATTGATTTTAAATTCCATATTAACCTACCCACTTGCATTTTGGTCTTTGTTGCTTTTAACTGATCACAGATGTGGTGGTTAAGACTTAGGAAGGAAAATTGGAGTAGCACAATTGGCACTTTTCCTTAATTGTAATAAGTGTTTATTTTCCCCCTCATTTAATACATAATTTTATTAATTCCAGAAGGTGATCTTATGGATTGTGATGGGAAGTCAGATTCTAGTCCTGAGCGTGAAGCTGTGGATGATGACACTAAGGGTGCAGAAGGAACTGATGGTGTCAAAAAAAGAAAAAGAAAACCATATAGACCAGGTATAAAGCCAAGACAGATATATTTCCAGATGTGTGTGTGCGCGCGCGCTCGTGTGCGTGTGCGTGTGTGTGTGTGTGTGTGTGTGTAATATTCTCTGTGTTATTATATAAAAGAGAAACTCTAGCTTGTCTGCATAATATTATTCAGTGAACTGTTCCTCTCTCTTTCTGTCACTCTACTCTTCTTCTCTAAACTTTGCGAGGAGGGTAGATGGAGGACCAGTCACTCAGTCTCTTTCCCTGCCTGGAAATGGAGCAGTTATTCACAGATCTAGTACTCTGGCAAAGTACAGTTTTGCCGTACTACATTTCTACTTAGACTTGTTTGCCCCTTCTTAGGCTTTCAAGCCAATTGACTTGAGCCCTATCATAGCTCTTTTTAGTTAAGTTTTTAGTTTAGTTAAGTTTAGTTTTGCGTGTCTAAATACTTTTTGTACATATGGAATTACTTCATAGATAGAAAGTACATGCTGAACAAAATTATAAAATCTCATTTGGTGCATATGTTTATCTAGTACATGTCATAAAAGTGAAATAATTTATTTCATACATTATGGGTTTCTTTGTCTGTGGTACGTGTCAGGGGTTTTTTAGGGGGTTTTGTTTAGAACCTGATATTTGTATTGAACTTGGGAACTCCTTATGACGTAGTGCCCTTTAACGTTGTAGATCAGAATCTCTTTTGTCAGATAGTCTTAGTAAGTTCCCAGGATCACTGAGGGGTCAAGAGAGTTCTCTCGCATTTCATTACTAGCAGAACTCAGAGGCAGGGACTCATCCAATTTACTCTTACTCATAAGTTTGCTTGTGAAAGGTATATGCTCTTCTTCTCCCTCAAATGAGCACATTGTAGAATATGGTTTAAGATTCTGGTCTACACTAATTCCTTTCTAGGTGTTTTTCATTTTCCCCATTAGTTTTTATCACTTAGCAGGTCCTGATGGTAGTATTGTAGTATGTTAATATCCTTGGCTTTGAAAAACACTGGAAGATTGCTTCTTTATTAAGCCTAGTTTGATGCATTGATCAATTTTTTTCCCTTTTAAAAAAATCTATACAAAATTTGTTTAATTGTTATTGTTTTTATAGTATAATGTGAGTTGTGTTTAAAAGCTAGTTGCTCTTCATTTCTTTGCTTGTTTTTTATTTCCCTTTAGATTCTTCACCTCTTCCCCAAAAATTAATTTTGTTGGGAATTTGTCTCTACTTCTATTACTACCTTGTTTTTGTCACAACATGAGTATTAGTAAAAACATCTATTTTTGAGGCTGTCATAAGGATCATCTGCAGTAGTTTTATTTTTTACATTAGGCTAGGGACTAGGTTAAAGGATCATTCATTGTCTCAGAAACTATGAAATATAAAAAAAGTAATTTTACTTTTATTCTTATAAGAGTCTTCTTAAGAATTCACTCTTTTATTCCCTGACTCCTTTCTTCCCTGTAGGTATTGGTGGCTTCATGGTACGCCAAAGAAGTAGAACTGGGCAAGGAAAAATGAAACGATCTTTGACCAGAAAAGATTCCTCAGGCTCTGTTTCTGAACAGTTAACTGTCAGAGATGATGGTGTGTAATGATTTCATTTGTACTTATTAAAAATACTTGTCTTTGTAGCCTGTAGTTTTTCCACATTTCATTGTATTTAGAAAGCAAGAGAGAATGGTCAACAGTTCTTCAGTTTCCTTTCTTTTCCTCTTCTTGTTTGAGGATGTACATTATTAGTGATTAACAATTTTGAATACAGAAAACAATCATTTCAACATACAAATGTGTATAGAGCAGTGTGTTGGACACTAGGTTAGGGGGAACAAAAGGTTAAATAAAATGTGGTCCCTAGATAAATGAAGACCAAGAATTAATTAATGAATCACTTTGTGTCAAGTTCTATGTACAGATGAATATATTTGGGCAGTAGTCATTTCCCTTGCATATAAGTGTATGTTGGATAGGTAATGGAGTTAAGAGTATAGAGAGTCACTAAAATGGTGAACTAAAAAATAGGTAACACATGAAAAAAAATCAGTTTTTGTTTATATATAATTAATTTATTGTTGATTTAGTCAGGCTTGCAGCTAGACAGAATGCTTGGAAGAAAATTGCCAGTGGTTGAAAATGAGGCTTTATTATCCCAGGGAGCTTAAAGCTAAGACCTGGAAGAAAGTCAGCTGCAAGGGCAGCTAGGTGGCACAGTGGATAAAGCACTGGCCTTGGATTCCGGAGGACCTGAGTTCAAATGCAACCTCAGGCACTTGACACTAGCTGTGTAACCCTGGGCAAGTCACTTCACCCACTTTGTGCACTGCCTCTTCTCTCCCCCCCACCAAAAAAAAAAAACCACCACCACCACCACCACCACAAAGAGGCAGCTGCAGAGGTAGCTTCCTAGTTCCTAGACGTGCTTGGTAGAGACACTTAACTTTTTCCAAGTATGGTTTTTGCCACTAGCCTTTTATTAGATGTGGAGATATTATATGGTGACAAGTAATTAACTGTAGCGTGAAACTGTGCTTGATGGATGCTTATAAAACAACATACCTGCTATAAGTTGCAAAGATAGGGAGATGATATCTCATTGGGGAATTACCAGAAGGCAACCTTTATGAGGGAATTGGAATCTGAAATATGGCCTGAAGAATTTGTAGGATTTCTGTTATAATTCAGGAAAAAGGCATCCCAGAGATTGGGATCGTTATGTGCAAAGGCACATGGGTAAGAAAGGAAGGGATGAAGATTGGGAGGTATGTATGACAGGAATTTAGATTTGATTGCCAAATATAAATTCTTGTCCTTTATACTTTTCTGCAGTTTTTAGAACTGTTTTCCCTTCTCGTACTTTTTCTCATTTTTACCTGATATTTGCTTCTCACTTTACCCATCCTGCTTTTTCTGTCTCTTTTTTTCTCTGCCCAATCTCATGTGGTATTCTAAGTTAACATCTGTAAATTTAATTCTAATTTATATGTCTATTACTTAAAGATCTACATATCCATACCTGATCTTTATCCTGTGCTGTAACTTTGCAAACCCCCACCTTACAGACTTGACTGTTATTTATCCCTACTATCTCCATCATTCTCATTATCCATGTTCACATCATTGGTGATGTGACATCCTCCGGTACTGTGCCAAATCTTCTCATTTTTTCCTCCATCTCATCTCCTGCATTGATCTCTGAATCTGTTCCTTGCTACCGTTGTTGCCTAGCCCTTCATCATCTCCTGTCTATCCTACTGCAGTGGCTTCCATTTTAGAGTCCTTCCCTAGAGCCTGTCCTTATTCCAACCTTTTTTCCATTCTACCTTCATGATTTCTAAAGCACAAGCCTCAACTTGTATCCCCTCCCACTTCAGTAAATGCCATTTTCTCCCTATAACCTCTGAGCTGAAATATGAACTCTTAAATTTACCTTGTAGATGTTTTTGTTGTTGTTGTTATTGTTTTATTTCCTTGGCCTTCATATCTTTCCTGTCTTCTTTGGTCCAGCTGTAACCTATTATTAATTCTCATACCCATTTTTCATCTCATGTTCAACATGTTGCCACTGGCTGTTTCCACAACTGAAATAATGATTCTTCCTCACCTCTATTTCATGGAGTCAGTTTATTTGAAAATTCAACTTAAATGTCATTGTCTGTATGAGGCCTTTCCTGATTCCTCCTAGCTGCCGATCCCTTCCTGTCTCAAGTTACCTTGAATATTTCTTTTTATTTTATATGCCTATTTATGCACAAATTTCTCTAATTAGAACATTAGCTCTCAGGGACAGAGACTCTTTGTTTTTGCTTTTTATATCTCCAGTACATAGTACAGTGCCTAGCAAATAGTAGTAAAACTGTTGTGGGCTGTATCTTATAACTCAAGGCCAACCTTTGTAATTGAAGTTTTATAATAGAAGGAAATGAGATAGTGAACAGTCAGGAAAAGTAGGTTTACTTAATATATAATAGATTGACTGTCAAGGAACAACATAGCATATAAACATTCAGTCAAATGTGTGCCTCTTCTTCTGCCTCCGCCCACCCCCACCCCCATATGCCATACTGAAATATTTGTCTGTTTGGCAGGGTTAGATATGATCACTTATTGGACCTTGGGACATCAGCCAAGTCTTGAAAGACTTGGGCAGGAACTTTTATGCATCTAAATGACCTGGAATTCATGTTAGCATATCCTGAAACAACTAGCAAACTATGCCAAGGACTTTAGCCTCAATTTCTTGTGTTGATCAAGTCTTATATGTTTCATTTTCTTGACTTTTAGGGAAAGAATTAATCTAATATGCTTTTCGGGGAAAGAACAGATTGGGTAGGAGTATAACCTTTTAGATCTTTATCCTATAATACTAGTTCTTGTTTTTAATATATTTAATTTTTTCCAGTTATATATAAAAACAACTTTTGGAGGGGTGGGGCAATGTAGGGTTAAGTGATTTCCCCAGAATTCAGGGCCTGTGCTTTATCCACTGTTCCACCCAGCTGTCCCTAAAAATAATTTTTAATATTCATTTAAAAAATTTTAGTTTGAAATTCCTTCTCCTTCTTTCATTCACCCCTCAATGAGAAGGCAAGCAATGTAAAAAAAAAAGTATGCTTTGATCTGCATTCATATTCAATAAGTTATTTTTCTGGGAATATATAGTATCTGTTCACTTGATCCTTTTATGGAATGATTTTTCTAAAACACTAATCACCATTCATTTATAATCACTTTTCTTGGCCATTTTTCCCCTTTTTCTTTGGCTGGAGAGATCGGTGTGGTGGCCGGACTTCACATGGGAGTTTAGGAAGAATAGGATTTCCATGCTATAAGAAATCTGTTCCCAATCTTTCTATCTTTACTATCTTTTATCTTTTAATAAGCCCTTAAAATCCTAAACTCTTGGTGAATTTATCAGTGATTTTAGCTGGTTTCCCCCCAAAACTGGGAGGGACAGATTAGAACCCATATTTAGAATTTTAAACAACACAGTTTGGCACATGGCCATTTTCCCCCTTTTTCTCTCATACTTTGCACTTTCACAATGGAAACAAATTAGGTGGAGCATGTATAGATGCATAGAGTAAGGGCCTTGATGGACTTTTATATTATTATCTTCTGGAAATTTTATAAGTCTTGTAGTTACATTTAATTTTGAAAAAATGATGATCAAGAATATAACATTGATATGTTTATCCTCTTATACATCATCATGTACTTTTACTTAAATCCTTTAAATATGATAGTCGAGTTCATTTGAACACATAAGCATTGAGATTTATAATATTCTCAATTTTTCTATGTTTTGATACTGAAAGCAGTTAGGAATATAGAAATGAATAATAGGTTTCCCCCAAGGTTGCTATAAGTATAAATAGATTTCAGGTGAATTTGTATGGCAGCTATACTTCTTTGTCTATTAGTGAAATTCCTTTATTAATGAATAAAAGGGTTTTTCAAAAATGAGCACAGTAAGCAATACAATTTCAGAATTTTCTCTGAACGTGTATATAAGATTTATAATTATGTCAAATTTAGTTACTGTGGTATTTTTTATTTTAGGTTGGAGTGAACAGTTACCAGACACTCTGGTTGATGAATCTATTCCTATCTCTGACAGCACTGAGAAAATAAAGAAGAGATATAGAAAGAAGAAAAATAAGCTTGAAGAAACTTTCCCTGCATATCTGCAGGTAGTATTTTCCTTTTGGTTTTGTGTACACATAAAATTGAAAACTACCTGGGTGTTTATTTACCCAGTGTACTCAATACCTTTCAGTCTTTATTGTTAGGTGCAATTGCTGTAGTTTTTTCCTTTTATCCCTTGTTCTGAAGCCAATGATCATGTTGCTGTTGGACTTGATAACCTCTAAGTCCTCTTAAGGCCCTTTAAGGAGAAAGGACTGACTGATTTTGTGTTGCTGGTTAGTCAGCATGTTATATATAGTAGTTTGAAATATGTGTATGGCTCTTATTGATACATCCTTTCCATAGTTTCTATCTGTTCCATGTTTTACTCAATAATGAAGCACCAATTTATTCCTTTTCATATATGCTATTTTTATACTTTGAGAACTTTTTCCTTCAAACCTTGAATCCCTGTTCTCCCTTTTAACTCCATTCAGTGTGCTAGTAATCCTTCTATAAAGTTTCGGGGGGGGGGGCGGGAAGGGGGTACCTTTCCTTGATTGCTCATGGTCAAGAAAGAGCTGTAGCATAGCTGAAGATACTCTGGAATCTGCGGGCCTCAGTTCACCTCTCCCTTTGACTCTGAGACTTGTGTGATCTCTGACAAGTAAGGTGATGTCTCTCTCTGGGCCTCAGGTTCTTCCTTTGTAAAAGAAGTTGTTTGGACTAGATAACTGCTAATGGCCCTTCCAATTCTAAATCTGTCATCCCAATTGTCTCACTTGATAACTTTGCCTACAAAATGAGGTTTTTTAACAAAGAACACTTTATATGGGGCTTTGGACTCATTCACAGTAACATAACTCCCCCTGTTGGAAACTTTATTGAACATTGGGGGTAATTAAAATATCCATTGATTTTTAATATATTTATATTAGTTTTTTGGGTAGAAACTGGAAGGCAAAGTTATTTTGGGTTTAGTTGTTGGTTTTTTAAGACCCATTCCTCTCATAGATCTCAACTGAATGTGCAGCTAAATATGTGTGTTCTTTAATGTGGGGACCAATTTTTAATTGGGGAGTGCTAGCTAAGTGGCTTGCCGCAATACTGGGGCAAGGAAGGAGACCGGCAGCCTCTCTCAAAATAGAACAAGATTTATTTTAACAAGAACAAACTTAAAAACACACACACACACACACACACACACAAACAGGATCAGTAGGATCAAGGGAAAGGAAATAAAATGGGGAAAGGGAAATTATAATACCTGAAAAAATACCACCGCCCAGGAATCAGCTGAAAATATGCCCCAGAACGCCTGTCGCTTTCCAGCTTCCACCTGGAATGCCCAATTCTCCTCCCCCAAACCTAGAAACACCCCACACAGCCCCAGCCAATGGGATGGCCACTCTGACAGTCACATGACTGCCCTCACTAGGCTTCCAATCATTATAATTTTGCCAGGCCCATGTAGGCATAGGTGGAGCACCATGCCGTTTGCAGAGCCCCAGACCCAGGCCAGTGCGCACCGAGGCATAAAAACCTCAAATAACAATTAATTCTTTACATTAACAAATTTTTTTTTCTAGTTAATTGAGTTGAACACAGTATACCATAATCTGTGTGCTTGGAGAGAATATCATACAGTGTGGAAAATGTAACAGATGTATCTTTAATAAACACATTACATTTGAAATTATAATAGGTAGAATTATATTTGTGTGTCTTTGATGTTATAGAATTATATTTTTGTGTCTCTTATAGGCAGTCCTTGACACAGTGAAGTGTGTAAACCATCCATATTTTCTCATTCACTATGATTCTTAGGATCATAAATTAAGGCCTTAGATACATTGAATCCCATACCATTTTTACAGTTGGGGTACTGTCTTTTGTGTTCCTTTGTATGTCTGCTGCTTAGCACAATTTAAGACACAAAGTAGGTTTCCAATAAATATTTATTAAAGTCCACTAATTTGCAACGGTCATACAACTAGTAATCATGTAGGAAGGAATTTGCATACACTTCCTACAGTCTCCAAATTTTTTGCTCTATACAAACCATTTTTCTTCTATAAAATTTCTTTACAATCTAATACATAGTATTTCTTCATAATAGAAGTAGAGGTTGAAAGACATTAAGCTTCATGTAGTTCAAATTTCTTTGTAAATGCTGTTTGACTAAATAATCTGCCCTTCTTACTGCCTGTCAGTCAAAACAATAGGCATTTATTTTGTTTTTCTTGTGCAAATTATTAAGCCAAATTTGTGATTTTTCATATCTCATTTTGGAGGTTCTTTATTATATTTATTATCTAGGAATTGTTAGCATAGGAATGGAATGCTTTTTTCATAGGTGTTATATGTAAGACATCCTTGTCAGTGGCAATCATCTTTTCTTTGGACTTTTAATGTTTAAAATACAATAATTGCTTGCATTTCTCTTACAGCACACTGTGAAAAAATAAGCTTCATTTCTTGTTCATTCATTTCAGTCGTGTCTCAGTCTTCATGACCCCCATTTGGTGTTTTCCTGGCAGAGATAATGGAGTGGTTTTCCATTTCCTTCTCTAGTTTATTTTACAGATGTTGAACTAAGACAAATAGGGTTAAGTGACTTGCCCAGCATCATACTGTGACTAAGTTTCTGAGGCCAGATTTGAATTCACGAAGATCAAGCTTGCTACTCTATCCACTGTGCCACTTAGCTGACCATGTGCTTCATTATCAGAGTTTAATCAGGCAGCTCACAAGATCTCTTGAATAGAGCCTAATTTCTCTTCCACTCTGTCTTTTAGCCCATTGACACCCCTCTACCACCATTTTCCAGTGCCTTCTTGGGGGGAGGGGGGGAGCAGTGAGGGTTAAGTGACTTGCCTAGGGTTAGGGTCACATTAGTAAGTGTCAGGTGTCTGATCCTGGATTTGAACTCAGGTTCTCTTGAATCCAAGGCCAGTGCTCTATCTACTGCGCCACCTAGCTGTCCTATCCAGTGCCTTTTAAAAAAAATAGTAGGTTTAAAAAATATCTTTCATTTTCATATCTTCTCGATTTCTTCTCTTTCCTTTTTCCTTCTCTTCCTAGACAGTCATTCCTTATAGCAAAGAATTTTTTTTTCTTGAGTAAGAGAAAAAATAAACCAGGAAAAGTGACCATTACATCAAAGAAAACCTCTCCCATCTCTGCCAGGGGGGTTGGGCTGTGTGTAGGGATGACTAAGTCAAGCTTGTTCTTAGTTTTTCAAATGTCTTATGGTTGTTGTGTTTTTCCTTTTTATTTTTTTTTAAAGTCATTCATATGTTGTTTTCCTGGTTCACTTTACTTTTCTTTTACTTCAATTTTTTTGATATTGTTGTATTTTGCTGCTGGTTATCCAAGAGTTATGAAAAAGCTTACTCTATTAAATAATTTTATATGGTCTAAGCATATATATGGGATATACTTTGTAGTCTTCAAAGGCTGAATTTTGCTCTAATATTGATTAATGCTTCTTTAGAATTACCAACAGTAAATACATTGGTATCATATGTTTAAAATGTTTACTTAAAATTGTTTCTATAACTGAAAATGTCATCTGATATTTAAAAAAATGTGAAACCTTTTCTCTGCCCCAGTCTTTATCAAGAATTCTCTCTTTTCACAAATATTTTCTAGGGATTATTCAAATCCATTGTTACCAAATTGCTTGGTATTAGTCATCTTTTCTTTTTTTCCCTCTTCACCATACTGTCTTTAATTCTTTAAATCATTATCATTTCCTCTTTCTCTTTCTCAGATATTTTTTTTTTTTTTGCCCGGGCAAGGGGATTCAGTGACTTGCCCAGGATCACACAGCTTGTAAGTGTCAAATGTGTGAGGCCAGATTTGAATTCCGGTCCTCCTGAATCTATGCCGCTGATTTATCCACTGCGCCACCTAGCTGTCCCTTTCTTAGATCTTTATAATGCATTATCTGTGTCTTCAGATGCATTCAGGACATTTCCAGTATATTTTTTCTCTGTCTGTGAACATTAAGAGACTGCTAGACACTGTACTTAGTACTCAAGATACAAATATGAAAACGATAGGCCTCAATGAGCTTGCAGTCCAATGGAGGACAGTACCCAAAAGAAAGCTGAAATATTGGGGGATTGGGAGAGAAGTCAAATAAATTCTAAACAATTGAAAGTACCCAAAGAAGTACAGAATGAAGGCAACTGGAGAAGCCAAAGTAATAAAAATTGAGTGCTCTCAGGAATCATACATTTCCAGACAAAAGTTTGAGAAATCCCAACAGTAAGAAATATTCCTGCTGATGTCCATCCACCAATACAGAAAGTTTATCTAATAAGCACTAGACTTTCTATAAGGAAGCAAATCTAAATACATAGTGAACATCAAGACTTAGTAGGATGAGACTTGCAACTGAAATATAACTATACTGTAAAAGTATGTTTTATTCTGTAAGGGCCAAATTTAGTATGAGAAGAGTTCATTGGGTGCCTCGCCAACTGTAAGGGTCAAATTTAGTATGGGAAAAAATGCTAAACTTAGTCTGGCTCATAATGGGCAATATTTAAATGCTTGTTGAATTCCTCCACTTAGAACAAGTAAATGAGTTTTGAAAATATATAAGTCAGGCATGAAGGAATATTTTCATGATGAGGAGAGGATATGGGGGGTATTTTCAATTATTTAGGTATCTACTGCAGTTCTCTTTGTGAAAGCAGAAAAGGTGATTAATTCCTTACATTAATGAAGGAAGTAACAAAATATGTTTGGCTCCTCTCTTTACCAATATGGAAAACTGAAATGACTATTCCATTTTAAAATGGAATAAAGATAGTAGGAAAAGAAACTCCTAAAAATAATATAAGGGAGCAGCTAGATGGCGCAGTGGATAAAGCACTGACCCTGGATTCAGGAGGACTAGAGTTCAAATCCAGCCTCAGCCACTTGACACTAACTAGCTGTGTGACCCTGTGTGGGCAATTTTAAATGACATAACAAGCTGTTTTTTCTGTTCAATTCAGTAGACATTAATTCAGAAGTTGGAAAGCTTGGAAAAGATGAGAGTGAATTTTTTCCCACTCTTTGTTTATAGTATTATAATTATCCATTCTTTTGGGTTTTTTAAACTTTATGAACAGAGCCACATAAAAATATGATATAGAAGCAGATCATTACAAGAAATAGCATTTTTTTCTCAATACCTCTTCAATGTATAACTTTATTTTTTTCATATGTTAAGATAAGTCAGTTTTGTAAATTAAGCCTTTTAAAATGTATTATGGTTTAGAATATTGAGAAGCTGACACTTGACACTTACTAGTTCTATGACCGCGGGCAAGTCACTTAATCCTCATTGCCCCACAAAAAACAAACAAAAAATTACCAACAGAATATTCAGATACTATTAAAAAAAATCATTAATTCATTGTGGGATCTATTATACTACTCTCATGTCTAATCTCATAATCTGACTCACTAAATGTTAGTGCTGTTTAGAGGGTTCTTAACCATATTTTGTAAATGTCAAGTTCAGAGTGGTCATTTTAATTCATGAGTCATTTCTACTCCATTGCTTGACTGATGATAATAGCACTGTCTGAAAGCTTGTTTCATGAGTATTTCAGCAGGCCATTTAATCACAGTAAGGCAAGAACTATGGGTTTAATGTTCTTGAGAAATGGTGGTAGGATGAGTCAGTTTCTAAACTAAAGAACAAGGCCATAATACCCAAGAATGTTAACTAACCTAGGAAAAGTGTCTTCACTGAAGTCCTTATACAGGTAAAAAGTAGGAGACCTTGATGTAGAAAATCACTCGTAGCCTCTGGCTTTGCTGTGTTCCAACTATAGCTGCAGGCCTGTAATCTCTGCCTTCTGACCTTGTCTGTCTCAGACAGGCTCTGGCCTTGAGGTACCCCAGCTGCAATGTCGGGGGGGGGCCCTTAACTTTTGACCTCATTCTACATGACTACATGACTCAGAGCCCAGTCTTTGAGGCATGAAACCCACTTTGGGCCCACGTGTAATAAACTCACTCTCTCTCTCCACCTCGAGTACCTGGCTGAGTATTTTTTGTGTTAATTGTGCCATAACAACCTAGTTGTCAAAGTAAGGCCTTCTCATTCCAGAATCTCTGCTTTTGGGTACACTAAGCTGCCTCATCAAAATGACTCTTTTAGTCACCTTGCTGGTGGCACATAATTTCTGATTTTTTAAAAAAGTTCAATTTCCAGGCCATTTCTACAAATGAATTAGTCTTTGGACTTAAAATATGTGCTTTTGAAAAATACATACTGTGTAGATTCTATTGTTTGGGGATGTTCTATAGACTTTAAATTTGATGAAAATATATTTTTGGTTAAAATCAGACTATGATCTACCAAAGTTAGATTGGGGGGGGCATTTGAAATTTTAATTATACTTAAATTTCTATTTCTATTTAAATTGCTACTGTATGTCAGTTATTGGGTGAATATTTGAAAAAGTTTGCTTTCCAGTTTTACTATTTTGTTGGGCTTCTCTAAACCCAAGAAGAGTTAATGTTATAACTAATAGCTTAAAAACCCTTCTTTATAAAGAACTTCGGCTTTCTGCATCATCATTTTGTATTTTTGTAATATCATCTAATTTTTTTTCTACTATGTTGAAGTGTTTTATAAAAACATATCAATATTCAGTGGTATCAGAATGTTATTTCTGTTTATTTTCATTTAGGAAGCCTTCTTTGGAAAAGACCTTCTAGATACAAGTAGGCAAAACAAGCTGTGCCTAGAAGAATCAGCATCTCAACTTACATGTAAAACTAATGTGAACACAAACTTTTTAGATCCAAATTCTGACCCCCTTCTCAGCTCAACCTCAACTCCAGTGAAACCAGGAACTCAAGGTATGTAAAATTCAGGACAATTCATTAAATTCTTATTTTATTGCCTTTGTATCCATTGTTTGTGCCTTAAATATTTATTTATACTTTTAGCACTTGTCTTTTTTTTTAATGATATGTTAGGAAACCTGTACTCACATATCTTTCAGGGATATGAGTTTGTCCGTCCTTCCTTCCTTCCTTCCTTCCTTCCTTCCTTCCTTCCTTCCTTCCTTCCTTCCTTCCTTCCTTCCTTCCTTCCTTCCTTCCTTCCTTCCTTCCTTCCTTCCTTCCTTCCTTCCTTCCTTCCTTCCTTCCTTCCTTCCTTCCTTCCTTCCTTCCTTCCTTCCTTCCTTCCTTCCTTCCTTCCTTCCTTCCTTCCTTCCTTCCTTCCTTCCTTCCTTCCTTCCTTCCTTCCTTCCTTCCTTCCTTCCTTCCTTCCTTCCTTCCTTCCTTCCTTCCTTCCTTCCTTCCTTCCTTCCTTCCTTCCTTCCTTCCTTCCTTCCTTCCTTCCTTCCTTCCTTCCTTCCTTCCTTCCTTCCTTCCTTCCTTCCTTCCTTCCTTCCTTCCTTCCTTCCTTCCTTCCTTCCTTCCTTCCTTCCTTCCTTCCTTCCTTCCTTCCTTCCTTCCTTCCTTCCTTCCTTCCTTCCTTCCTTCCTTCCTTCCTTCCAACAATGTTTTTCTTCTCTTGATGTGTCTTTTGCATTTTGTGTTCATGCATAAATCATTTGGAAAATTTTGGATAATAACATAATAGACTACATATCTCAAAACATTTTTCAGAACTTATAACAATAAAATATTCTACATTTAACAATTGAATTCTCTATATACTGCATATCACTTTAATCCAGGAATCTTAGCCTTTTTTGTTTCATAGTCCTCTGGTGATCTGAAATCCATGAAAAATGTGTTAAAATGCAAAAAATAAAATTTGCAGTTTTACAAATGGAACCAATTTTATTAAAATAAAAATATATTTTTCTATCCAACTTCATGCAATCCTTGAATTCTGTCCACAGACTACTTAACTCAAGTTAAGCGCTTCTGACCATCCACACTCTCTTTTAGCTTTTCACTGTATTTCTTCCAGATTTTAAAATACAATCTGCTTATGTCCACTTGGTTGAAACTTCATAAAATGATACAATATATACATCTTGAAGAAATTGGTAGCCTGCCATAGGGAATAGAATCTTGAATTAAGAGTTAGGCCCGGGGCAGCTAGGTCGCACGGTGGATATAGCACCAGCCCTGGATTCAGGAGGACCTGAGTTCAAATTTGGCCTCAGACACTTGACACTTGCTAGCTGTGTGACCCTGGGCATGTAACTTAACCCTCATTGCTGGGCGGAGAGGTGGGTCAGGAGAGGAGGAAATTTAGGACCACCTGGGTTTTAATCCAGTCTCTGATGTGTATTATCTTTTTAAAATTGTGCAAAGCACCTACTTTCTCTGCAAGCCAGTTTCCAAGACTAGAATTTGAAAACTATTTGCCAGTCTGTAGTCACATATGTAATTTCACTTGGACTTCTCCACTGCCATTAAAATATAATTCTGGGGGCAGCTAGGTGGCATCCCCATAACTTCTAATTCCTTGCCCCCACTTAAAGAGCAGCTATAAATATTTTTGTACACGTGGGTCCTTTTCACCTTTCCATGATCTCTTTGGGAAAAAGACCCCAAAGTGGTATTTCTGGGTCAAAGGGTATGCACAGCTTTATAGCCCTTTGGGCATAATTCCAAATTGCTCTCCAGAATGGTTGGATCAGTTCACACCTCCACCAACAATGCATTAGGCTAAGAAATAGAGTGGAGGATCAATGGAATAGGCTAGGCACAGGAAATGCAGTAGTAAATGACACTAGTAATGTAGTCTTTAATAAACCCAAAGACTCCAGGTTCTGGGATAGGAACTCAGTATTTGACAAAAACTGCTGGGAAAACTAGAAGATAGTATGGCAGAAATTAGGCATAGACCAACATCTTACACCTTATACTAAAATAAGGTCAAAATGGATACATGATTTAGACATCAAGAGGTGATACCATAGGTAAGAAAGGAATAGTCTGCCTTTCAGACCTTTGGAAATGAAAACAGTTTATGACCAAACAAGAGAGAGAGAATATCATAAAATGCAAAATGATGATTTTAACTACATTAAATTAAAAAATTTTTGTACAAACAGAAGCAATGCATCCAAAATTAGAAGGGAGGCATAAAGCTGGGAAACAATTTTTATGGCCAGTACTTCTGATAAAGACCTTATTTCTAAAATACATAGGGAACTAAATCAAATTTATAAGAATCCAAGTCATTCCCCAATAGAGAAATGGTCAAAGGATATGAACAGGAAGGTTGTTTTTTTGTTTTTGTTTGGTTTTTTGTGGGCCAATGAGGGTTAAGTGACTTGGCCAGGGTCATACAGGTAGTAAGTGACAAGTGTTTGAGTTCACTTTTGAACTCAGGTCCTCCTGAATCCAGGGGCAGTGCTTTATAAACTGGTCCACCTAGCTGCCCCAGAACAGGCAGTTTTCTGATGAAGAAATCAAAGTTACCTATTGCCATATGAAAAAATGCTCTAAATCTCTAATGATTAGAGAGATGCAAATTAAAACAACTCTGAGATACCACCTGACACCTATCAGATTGGATAAAATGACAAAAAAGGGAAATAATAAATGTTGGAGAAGCTGTGGGAAAATTGGAACCCCAGGTTATTCTTAAAACATAGATAAACTTTTTTGCTATGATATTTTTATTATTAAAGAAGTTGTAAGATGTCAGTTTTAATTTCTTTTAACAATTTTCTTAAACAATATCTTAAACAGTTTGGATACTAATTGCATGCAATTAGACAGCAAAAAAATTTTATTCTAACAAAGATGTTATATACTTAGTCATACAGGCTTCAAGAATTGCATTGTTCCTAAAAAAAATCTCCATAAATTAACTTTCTAGATGTCCAGATTGTTACTATTGTTGTTGTTCAGTCATTTCAGAAGTGTCTGGCTTTTTTTTTTTTTTTTATCCCATTTGGGGTTTCCTTGGAATGTTTTCCCATTTACTTCTATTCATTTTTCAGAGAAGGAAACTGAGGTAAACATGATTACCTGACTTATCCTGGGTTACACAGCTAGTGTCTGAGGGCACATTTGAACTCTGTTCTTCCTGACTCCAGGCCCAGCACTTTATTTGCTGCACCTACTTGCCGCATTACTATAAATACTAAATATGATTATCTTACATTGTTTTTGCATCTCCAAAAAAGTGGACAAAAAATTTTGTTAATGGAATATTAAATTTTATGTCATTTTATATCTTTGCTGAATAGCATTTAATATCTCCTTTGTAATTTTAATTTTTAAGTCATAATGAACTGAGTAATGAGTTCTGATCTAATACGTTGTTGAAAACCAAGATAGTTTGTGTTCTTAAAAGCATTTTTGACTTCGAGTATCTGATTTGTCATTTTCTTTTTGTATGTATCTTAATTCCTATTTTTTATATTTTGCTGCTAACCTTTATTTGAGTGACAAAAGGAATTCTAAAAGTAATGTAAGCAAATCAGTTTTTATAAAAATTTCCCCAAATCATTGAAATGTACACATATAGCTAAAATTTTAATATTTTGCCCCTTTTCTAGGAGTAATTGGAAGCTCTTTTGACATGGCCCTTGATAGACTTCCTTTCTCACCAACTTCAGTAACCTGCATGATGAATTACTTATTATAGTCAGGTTTTTGACATGTATTCCTAAATCACAGGGTCTTCACTCCATCCTATTTCTTTCCTCTTCATCAAAACTAGAAGGAAACAGTTGGAGCACATCTCCTGCTGTTTCTGTTCTCTTAAAAGAGGAAGCTCCATAGTATTCAAATTGGTTTTTTTTAAGTGAGGCAATTGGGGTTAAGTGACTTGCCCAGGGTCACACAGCTAGTAAGTGTTAATTGTCTGCATCCGAATTTGAACTCAGATACTCCTGACTCCAGGGCCGGTGCTCTATCCACTGCGCCACCTAGCTGCCCCATATTCAAATTTTTTAAACAACAGATGTGATTTTGAAAGTAATAATCACAAAAATATATGTAGTCTTGAGTTAGTCCTGAAGTGGATATTATAGCTACTATCTAATTTACAAATGAGCAAATTGAAGATCAGAGAAGTGTGTTCCCTAAGGTTGCCAATTAGCAATTGTCAGAATATGTCCATGAACTAAAATGCTCTGATTCCATATATCTTGTACTATTTCTTCTATGCCTTGTGTTGTCTTGGTACTTGATTGCCACATCTAGATACTACTATTCTTTTGACATAAGAAAATTGTGTTTAAAAAATCTGGTATTCTTTGAAACCATATTGGTTTAACATTCACAACCCCCTATTGAAAAACATAATTGCAGATTGTACTATGGAGGATTGTTTTACCAACTTTCATTTCTTATTAAGATTGTAAGTTTTATTCAGTTCAAAGGTTGGCCTTTTCCCTTTCATAAGGGCAAGTGATATCATTTCTCTGGGCCTCAGATATTCTCATCTTTAAAACGATGGCTTTAGACTTAATTACTTTGCATATCCTTTTGGGTTCTAAGTCTGTGACCCTAGAATCCTTAAGTCTGGGATCTCTATCCTTAAATATGTATCCTTTTTTAAAAAAATTACTGATGGATAGGTAGATGATAGGTAGATAAATAGGTAAATAGATAGCTAAAGAGACAGATAACCTATATTTTAATATAGTTTCATCAAAATACAATTTTATTTTATTCATTAAAAATATTCTCTATTTTATCCTTTATTCAGTTTTCCATATTAGCATTTTTTATCTTTTCAATTGCCTTTTAATTTTTTTATTGTCCTATTGTTCATCTTTTGAAATATTGCCATTGTCATATTAGATGCTATAGTAGTGTTCTGTCATATTACTATAGTACAGTTTGTTTTATATTAGCTCCCCAACCATGGAACATAGATTACAAAAAATTTTTTGCTGTTAAAAATCAGGTAGGTAGGAATTTTCTTTTATAAATACAGCGTTTTAATCATATCTTCAGGATATTAAGTAGTGCATTGAATCAAAGCATCTAATCGGTTTTACAATTTGTAATATGTATTTTTAAATTGTTCTGCAGGAAAATGGTGCCAGTTTGCAGTTCTATCAACTTTATACTTATTTTCTAGCAATTTTTAACTTTTCATTACTTTTGTTCATTTAGTCAATGTCAGGTTTCTTTCAATCTTTTTCAGTTTTTATTTCTTTACTTATTGCACTTAACACTTTTAGTTCATATTTTGTAATTCATTCTCATTCTTATTGATTCTCATTTTTTCACTTTGACCATTGTTGATTGGCTGTTTCCCTTTTTCATATGAAGTTTTTAAAAGATCCATATTGTATCTTTTGCTTATTGTTTTTGGGTGTACCAAATTTATTTATATTCAAATGAATACATATACCATGATTTATCATATTTTTTCAAAAGATTGATCATTCTTTTCTCCTGAGTGCAGGTAACTATATTCTTTTTCATTCTAAGTTTTAAACTCAATAAATTTTGTGTTTACTGTACTATATTCCATAAAGGTATGTTTAGAGACTTAAAAAATAATCAGATTATTCATTCAATTTCCCCAGAAATTTTTATTAAAGCCTTTCTTAAGTGTTTAACATTCCTGTATTTTATGAAACAATAGTTTATCCGTACAATAAAAGCATTGTTTCACTGTTGAAAGAAAACTGGTCTCAGAATCAGACGACCTAATTTCAATTCATTGTTCTGCCATTCAGTTATGAACTTAAACCTTAATTACTGGGAGCATCATTTTCCGCATATATCATCAGCATCATCATCATCATACTTTTTCTACATAATTCATTGTCAGAAAGCATTTATTATGTATTTACTAAATGCCATTTGCTCTATTAACCTTTAGAGAAGAATACACAAAGAAAATAAAATATAGTACCACTTCTCAGGGAGAGAGACAACATGGTTGTATATGCAGCATAAATTAGATGCAAAACATGTTGTTCATTTGTTTTAGTCATGACCAAGTCTTCATGATCCCATTTTATGGATTTTTGGGCTAAGATGCTAGAGTGATTTGCCATTTTATTCCCCGGCTCATTTTACAAATGAGGAACTAAGGTCAGCAGGGCTAAGTGACTTGGCCAGGGTCACACCGATAGTAAGTATTTGAAGCTGAATTTGAATTTGGTTGGGTCTTCTTGTTTTGGGCCCAATACTCTATCCAGTGAACTACCTAGTTGCCCAAGACAGTACACATGAAATTATTAATATGTAAGAGAACATAAGTCCTAAAGTAGTGTTAAGTCAACTGGAGACAATGTAGAGAAAGCTTTATAAATCATATTTAGAAGAGCTAAACAAATTTTAACAGGTTTTTTTTTTTGTTCTACTTACATTTTTGAGAGTCATAAGGTTATGTGAAATAATGTGTATAAAAATAGCATCATTTCCCAGTAGTACTAAATGTAATGTTACTATTACATTCTACTTATGAAATTCCTCTTTAGTTTTATTCATATACTTTTTTGGGGGGGTGGGTCAGGTAATATTCATGCTAAAGTTATCATATGTTCTTTCTTGAAATTCTTTTGTTTCCTTTTACCTATTTCTTTTTTCACATATTAACTTTTAATACTCTTGTCGGGATTTCTGTATAAATTTTCTTATCTAGTTTTTGAAAAATATTAATAAACAAGAAGGGATTTTAGGTGTTACAAAACAATGTTAAGAGTACTAAATCTGATTAGTTCATCATGAAAACCTTGTCACTGAATATTATATCGTGTATGAGAGAAAAAGTTACCTTTAGGGTCATGATTTCATGCTTTTTCCATCTATTGGTTGTGTCACTAATCGTTTTAGTTAACTTCTCAAAATTACCAGCCAAGTCTGTAAGACGATTTTTCAGGCTTACATGCATTAGTAAAGAAATTTTCCCATTTGTGCTTTCTACATCAATGAAATTGCAGGTGGAGTCCAAAAAAGGTATTAATATTCTCTTGTAAGATATGTTGAAGTCTTTACATTCCCTTATTTGATCCTTGTAACACTGAAGTAAGTGTTACACACACACACACACACACACACACACACACACACACATATATATATATATATATATATAGGTATTTTCCCCATTTTGAATTTGGAAGAACTCTTAACTCTGAGAAATTGTGACTTGCCCCTAATGCTGACATGGCTAGCAAAAATTGGAGGTGGAATTCAAATCCAATTCTTAATTTATTCCCAGTCCATGACTTTTCTCACCCATACAGGGTATTTACTTATCATCCTTATGGGAATAGTTTACTAGGAGGGGCTAAATTAAACATACAAATTACTTCATACATAGCAGTTGACTTAGTAATGACTTTCTAGTCCAGTCATTTTGAGGAGCAATTTGGAACTATGCTGCAAGGGCTATAAAGCTGTGCATACCTTTGGATCCAATAATAATAATAGGTTTATATCTCAACGACAGCCACCAAAAGATAGAAAGAACTATTTGTACAAAGATTTATAGCAGCTCTTTTTTTTTTTTAATCTTATTTTTGAGGCAGTTGGGGTTAAGTGACTTGCCCAGGGTCACACAGCTAGTTAAGTGTCTGAGGTCGGATTTGAACTCAGGTCCTCCTGAATCCAGGGCCGGTGTTCTATCCACTGTGCCACCTAGCTGCCCCTAGGAGCTCTTTTTATAGTGGCTAAGAGTTGGAAATCAAAAGGAATACCCATCAATTGGGGAATGGCTAAACAAACTGTGATATATGATTTTAGGGGAATACTATTGTACTGTAAAAAATGACAGGATAGGATTATTTCATCAAGGAAGGCCTAGAAAGACTTGTATTAACTGATCTATAGTGAAGAGAGTAGAATAAGGAGAACATGCCACAGTGACAGCAATATTGTTTGATGAAGAACTATGAATGATTTAACAATTAACAGCAATACAATGCTCTAAGACAGCCCCAAAGGACTAATGATGTTACATGCTATTCACCTCCAAAGAAAGAACTGGTATTGCATATAGACTGAAGCATGCAATTTTTTACCTTCTTTCATTTTTTCAAGTATTCTTATACAAAATTACTAATATGGTAATGTGTTACATAATTGCACATGTATAACCTATATCTGATTTCTTACTGCCTCAGGGAAAGGGGTGGGGAAAGAGGGATAGAATTTAGAACTCAGTTTTCATAATGTAATGCATGTTATATCATGGTGTTGATCCAGTATCAGTGAAGTATATACTTTGAATTTTTGGCTTGTGAACGGTGCTAATATCGTAGTACTATTTATATTTGTATCTTCAAACTGTTAACAATTGCCAAAGAAGCACAGAATTAACTTGCACAAAAATTGAGTTTATGATATTTCTATTGCAAGGTCTTAGTTTTTTTATTACCCTTGATATTTTATTGCAATTTCTGGAAATGTTCCAAATAAATTCTATAAATCAATTCTGTTATATAGCATTGTAAAGATGTGTTTATATATCATCTCTAGATATTTACATAGGCCATCTTTCGAAAGTAATAATGTAAATTGATTTATTTTTAAATATAACTCGTGATCATCTATAGAGCTGGCTACCAAATGACTTTTTTTTTTTCCAGACATTGCAACTCATAATTTTTATATCTCCTAAGGCTGGAAACGTTTATGATTTTGAAGATGCCCCCTCATTAAAAGCCAGCTTTTAATGTTTTGTTTTCTTTCCTATAGGTAATGCAGATGATCCATTAGCTGACCTCTCAGAAGTGTTAAACACAGAAGATGACATCCTAGGAATACTTTCTGATGATTTAGTAAAATCTGCAGATCATTCAGGTATGTTTAAACACTTTGTATTTACTTCTCTCATATTACATTGTCATATGTATGATACCTATAAGTTGAAGGACTTCATTTCTGAATTTTTTAGAGAAATTTCATGCTATTTTATTTGACTTGATTGTTTTCCTGCATATATGGGGAAGGTATTTGCTCTTCTTTTATGCTAAGGAATCTTTTTGGTGGCAGTCAAACCCTGATTTTCTTACATTCTCTTGTTCTCTATTCTGCTTTCTTTAGCTCTCTTGCCTTTGCTTGTCTACTTCTCAATATCTCTTGCAATCTTTCTCTCACACTCTATTTTTGGGATCATTTTTCTTTTTTCTTATGATAATCATCCATTTTATTTGGTTTGGGTCTTGTAGGTCTTGATTTATGCACTTTCCAGGTTGAGAACTCACCTTCCCCATTTGGTAAGAATCCAAATAATGGATGAACCATGACTAGAAGTAGATTTTTTTCTAGTGACTTCAGCAATACAACCTATATATGCATGCATAAATGCTAGTAGTGCTTATTACTAATTCATGCTTTCATTTTTCACTATTTTTGTGTAGTTAAAACAACTTAATTTGTAATTTTTCTGTGCCCTGGAATGAGTTCTAAAAATAGTTTAAAAATTGAAAAACTATTTTTTTGCCTGTCCGTGTTTCCTTAATATATTTTTTCACCTTTTTGTTGTCTGTCATAACAATAAATAATTGATTCCTAAAGCTATTGTTCAGAACTTTGTTAATTTTGGGTTGGAAATTTTTTTGTTGGCATTTAAACAATAGCACTAGAAAGTTTTTTTGTTCATACTTTACTACTTTCTTTCTTCAAAGACTTTCCTCAACAAACATTAATTAACCCCAATTTAGAAGGCAACTATTTAAAACTACCAACTGTAGAAAAATTGTCAATATATATTGAGTTCCTGTACCCAGAATTCATTCAGAATCTCCCCTCAGGGCAGCTAGGTGGCTCAGTGGATAGAGCACCAGCCCTGGATTCAGGAGTACCTGAGTTCAAATCCGGCCTCAGACCCTTGACACTTACTAGCTGTGTGACCCTGGGCAAGTCACTTAACCCCAATTGCCTCAGCAAAAAACAAAACAAAACAAAAAAACAACAGAATCTCCACTCAACTTGATCCTTGCTTCCTTGAAAATTAATAGTATAATTTTATGAAGATGGTAGTTGTTTAATTGAGCAATATCTCTACATTGATTGATTATATGCAGTAGTTGCCCTGTTTTCTGCACACAAATAGGTGTTTGAGTATTTTTGCTAGTGCATATGAAATTTTTATTTTTGCAAAGTAGCTATAATATTAATTCAACAGTAAAAGCAATAGTATTCTTTTTAGGTCAGAGGACTTAATTGGATCATCAATTATATTAGTTTTCTTTTGGATATCCCATCCAATAATGAAAGATGTTTCTTCTTAGAGACTACTCTGAGTTTGGTGATTTTTTTGTTGTTGTTTGTTTCTTGTGTTTTTTGTATTCTTCATAAAATTCATTTATAATGAAGAATTATTTAAAATTGTTTCAACTACAAATATAGTATGCCTAAAACAGTATCCACTGTGTTCTGATATAAAGCTCATCTTTTTGCTTTTTAAACAAAACTGCAAATTACTTGATAATTTTTGACAGTAAACTATATCAAGTTAGGAGTCTTCCAATGATGTGAAGTCGGATAATTTGATTTTGTTTTATTTTGCTTAAATTGTTATACATTAATATCACAATTTTTTATGTAACAGTCATGTGTGCACTGAATTCATTGTCTGATTTAATGTTTTATTTCTTTAGCTGGCCTAGATATTGGTTCCATCTCTGATGATCCTTCCTCTTTGCCTCAGCCAAATGTTAATCAGAGTTCAAGGCCATTGAGTGAAGAGCAACTAGATGGCATCCTCAGTCCTGAACTAGACAAAATGGTCACAGATGGTAAAATATTTGCCCTACATCTAGGCTTTCTAAAAGACATGAGTAAATACAATTTTCAAAGATTTCTGCATGTTGTAATTCTTCATTAAACATACATTCCTTCACATGAATTAAATTTAATACTATTGTTTATATAATTATCTAAATATGATGACTAATTTCTCTTTTTAAAACTTCATTTTAGGAGCAATTCTTGGAAAATTATATAAGATTCCAGGTTTGTGTTCCTGTTTGTGCTGTGTTTTTTTTTCTGTTTGTGTGTAAAATCTTTATCCTCCTCACAATACCCAACAATTCATATTTTAATTGTTATTTTTTGTTCAGAGCTTGGAGGGAAAGATGTTGAAGACTTGTTCACTGCCGTACTGAGTCCTGCTACTACTCAGCCAACCCCACTGCCACAACCTCCACCACCACCACCACAGTTAATTCCATTACATAATCAGGGTATGTATGTTCTGATTTGGTGTTGGGCATACATTTTTTCAAATGAATCTTTGTGTGCATTATACTTGAATGATGAGAATATTATAACTGCAACCTTCATTGAAATATACCTGGAGGAGTGGTAATAAAAGAATACTGAATGTTTATGTCTTAGGAAGATTTATGTCATGGAAACCCTGAGCTTGTTCTTATTACTAGAGTTTCTTCTGGAAGTCAGTCTGTCTGTGCTCAACAAATGTTGGATAAATTCAATTCATTTTCCCCAGTGTACTGTTGGGTAACTTAAATTTTTTATATATTTAGTATTAAGAGGTATGATTTTGGGTCCCAGATCATGTGCTGTCCCTCACAACAACTCTGCATACATGCAGAGAACATTCAATTTTTCTTGTCTTGACTGGTACTCGATCCTATTTGAACCTGATTTTGCCTGAAAATTCCTGTGTCTATTTAGAATGTCACCTATAGCTTTTTTACTTCTGATGAATCTCCTCCAAATTTTTGGCCAGAAGTTTTTTTTCTACTATTGTAGTTGAAAATAAATTGAGAGGGGCAGCTAGGTGGCGCAGTGGATAGAGCACCGGCCCTGGAGTCAGGAGGACCCGAGTTCAGTTGTGACCTCAGACACTTGATATTTACTAGCTGTGTGACCCTAGGCAAGTCACTTAACCACAGTTGTCTCATGAAAAAAAAAAGAAAGAAAGAAAATAAATTGAGGTTTCCTTTGTAGAAAGACAGGATTCTTTTTATGCATGGGTGTTTGGTGATTTGCTGTCTGATTATTTTTGTTTTCTTAAGAATAGACAGTGTTGGGGCAGCTAGGTGGCGCAGTGGATAAATACTAACTTAGATAATTTCCTTTTTCTCTGCTATGCTATTCAGAGTACCAAATAATTATTGTGTAGGGCCAAAAAAATAGAATATTCATCTAATGGAAGAAAACTTTTAAAATATCACAGAAATTAAGAGGAAAATGTGAAAGAAGGGGTTGTCCTATCAGTACCATATCTTAAACTTTAATAAGAAGTGTAATCATCAAAACAGTTTGGTACTTGATTAGAAATAAGAGTGGTTGATCAATAGAATAGATTCAACATACAGAAGCAAATGCGCATAATAACACAACAGTGTTCAATAAATCCAAAGATCACAACTTTTGAGACAAGATCTCAACTATTTGAGAAAAACTTTTGGGCAAACTTGAAAGTGGTCTTGATAAAAGCAACTAGAGCATGAGTAGACTGGCATCTTTAACAAAGAATTAGAAATGGAGAGGAAATTGATTCCCATCAATGGAGAAATTGCTCAACAATTTGTGGTATATGAATGGGGTGGAACACTGTTGTAAGAAATGGTAAAAGGGAGGGTTTTAGAAAAATCTGGGAATAGTTAAGTGAAGTGACCAAACCTGGGAGAAGAATTTACATAATAATCGAAAAATTATAAAGGTTATCAAATGTGAAACTCTGACCAACGCAGTTACCCACCACAATTCCAAAGATTCGTCATGAAGCATGATATACACCTCCAAATAATAAGATAGACTCAATGTAGATTGAAGAATATTCATTCTCTCTCTCTCTCTCTCTCTCTCTCTCTCTCTCTCTCTCTCTCAAATTTATTTTTCTTGACTCCTTTTAAAAATGAGTTTGTATTTCTTGTCTGTTCAATAGAGTTAAATAAATAAATAAAAATAGATAAATAAGTAGATAATAAATTTCAGGAAAAAATAACAATAATATTATGTTGATATAGGGTTGAATGGTACATGTTTATTGTTTGCTTCTTAAAATCCCAAATTCTTGGTCTTCAGAGTTTTATATTTTCACCCTCTAATAACTTAAGGATCTTAAATTTCTTCATTAACCTAAGAAATAAAGTACAACTTTTTACCATTAATATTGAGAGGACATGAATACATGATGTTAAATGGTCTCACCTGAAATAATCATTGAAAAATATTTCTTACCCTTGATTTTTCTCTACCTTATAAAGAATATATCACTGCATTAAAATTATAAAGATAAACTCTGTTGTCTGCTTATTAGATTATCTTCACCTGTTGACATTTATCCTTACATTGAAAAAAATTTAGTGGAACCAATGAAGTATTAGCATATGATGTCAGACACTGGTCATCATCTAAGTTTTACCCAGTTTTCACCTCAAAGTTGGACTCTCTTGCCTGTTGATTCTTTTGTTCATATGCCACTCAGTTCATTGGCCAGAATGCAGAGGCTCAGATTATGTATAAATGACATTCTCTGTCTCTTTCCTAATGGTCTTATTTAAGGTTGGTTTACATCCAGCATATCAGAGGGTTTGACATTTGTAGGGGGCAGCCAGGTGGTGCAGTGGATAAAGTACTGGCCCTGTATTCAGGAGGACCTGAGTTGAAATCAGACTTCAGACACTTGACACTAGCTGTGTGACCTTGGGCAAGACACTAACCCTCATTGCCCTGCAAAAAAAAAAAATAGGAAAGAAAAAGAAAAAAAAGAATCCTATCTGTGCAGTGTCATACATGAATTGGATGAACGTAATTGAGAATGGCCAGTAGTCTGAGGTTAGCTCTTATACCTTTGGAAAACATTCAACTTAGAAAAAGAGGGCTAATGCATAAATTCAGTTGTGTAGTTAATCTTCACAGCTAGTTACTTGAACAAGTGAATGGTGTTTTTAATGACTAACTTTTTAAAGCCCTGATTTTGCATACTTGTAATATAATCAACATATTTTCCTCTCAATGAAGTCAGTTTCCCATTTATTCCTTCAGTCTCTGGCACTTATTTCTTAGAAGCCGATATTTGTAATTTCATAATAGCAAATCATTTACACTTTTGGTGTGTGTTTTATAGGAAATCTTGTTAATTTAAAGGGAGGTAAAAAATTTGTACAAAGAATTAGACCCCTGAGACTCTAAAATACTTAATTGTGTTGTTTGTCATATCTATAATATACATGTAACCACTTAATTTAAATGATTTTTTTTCTCTTCTCAAGGAGATGGTGTTTTTTCTCGCATGCCACTTATAAATGGCCTTATTGGACCTAACCCTCACCTCCCACATCCTGGGAATGGATTAGGACCTTTCTCTTCTATAACACAGTCCCCATATACTGATACCAGGTAAATAATAATTCCCTGTAGAAACTTAAATCATGATAATTATAGATGTGTATAGATTGGTTTTAACTGAATAGTGGAGCTAATATATATGGTGGTAAGAAATTTGTCTTTGTTGCTACAACTCTAGAATATTTTTTTGTTTTAGCAACAAATAAAAATTTCGAGTTGTGTCCTGTGATTCCAAATTTATGTCTCAGTAGACCATATAGGAATAATTTATGTTATGAAACAGAGATATCTTTTTGCAGGGACAAAAATCCTGTCTTGAATCAAATGGGGAGTGATCCCCATAGTTCCTGGCCATCATCAGCTCCAACTATGGAAGGAGAAGGCGATACTTTGTCTAACACCCAGAGAAGTACTCTTAAGTGGGAGAAAGAAGAGGCGTTGGGTGAAATAGCAACAGTGGCACCTGTTCTCTATACCAACATCAACTTTCCCAACCTCAAGGAAGAATTCCCAGGTGAGTTGGTATATTAATTAGTTAAATTAGTATATATTCATGTTTCCCATCCAATTTGTTAGGTCAGCTACGTGCACTCTGCCCAAGTTTAAAGGACTTTTGCTTTGCCTTCAGATGCCCTGTACCTAGAGTCGTCACTCTGTCACTTGACCTCTTGGCTTAAATTTCTTCTGCTGTATGTGATGAAGGTAGACTAGAGTACGGGTGAAGTTTCTTTAGGCTTTCTTCTACTTTGATTGTGAAGTTATAGACTTCTTGACATTTTCTTCCCTATTAGCTATCAACTTCTATATTGCAATCTTTTAATCAGTAACCTGCCCAGTCCTAATAAGTAGCCTGAAAAAGAAAGGCCTTTTAAATTAGATAAATAACTGTCTGAACAACAACTACTTCAGGTATTCACACATTATACTAATAAGATCTATTATTCATTATTTTCTATAATGATGTCTTTTTTTTTTCTTGTTGCTAATTACTTTAATTACTCCACTTTGGGAAAATCAGTTTGTTAGCTCTTTGGAAAATGTATTGGGAATGGCTATAGATTTCAGTCTGAAAGAGCAGTTAAGAATCTATAATACTAATTTAGGTCAGAAATAATTCTAATTTAGGTTAGGTTAGAAATAATAAGGCCTTGAACTCTAGAAGCTGGCTAGCTGTATCAGTGAAAAGATGGAAATTTGTTGTGAGAGATGATGTGAAATTAGAAGAGAATATGTAGTAAGGAGCTAAGAATGACACTGAGGTTGAATCCCTGCCTGCCTGGGAGGATTGTGACACTTCTGACAAATTTCAAAGAGTAGAGAGTCTAGGGCAAAAAATATGCTTGTTTTTTGACATCTTCAGTTTGAGAGGTCTGCAAGATATCCAGTTCAATATATTCATTAGATATAGTTCATGATCCATGATTTAAGTTGAGGAGTGAAAGTGGACTAGATATGTGAATCTTGTAGTCTTAAACAAAGGGGTTATAATTATGGTTCTGGATGATAGGCATGTGGCAATGAACAACCGCAAATTCCCATGTTGCAGATGCAGAGGGTATGTTGAAAAGTAGAAACTTGGGATATAGCTATAAAGAGCAGAAGTTATGGTAGTAAATGCAGAGCAGAAAACCCTGTGAAAATGATAGAGTTGCTGATGTCTGTGAGGAAACCAAAGTATTTTACATGTGTATGTATATAAAAACTAAGGAGAGATCATGAGTCATGCCGTTCTAGAATTATCAATCCACAGTCATAGAGAAGGAAATGGACTTGTCTGTAGCCACCCTCTTCCTAAGTGCAAAGTGTGGGATAAGAACAGTGTTAGCTCTTGACTACAGGTGGAGCACACTTATGTTAGATACCACATGATGGGATGCTCACTCAATTCCTCAACAACACAGTCCATTTTAATGTTGAAACGTGAAGTAGGATAAATTATTTTATTTGTATTTTTTATTATAATATTATTTATATTATCTCCTCAAGTTAAAAGTTAAGGAGTCTGAGTCTGAATTCCAATTTTGTCTCTTTTGCTTCTGTCTAAACTCTCCTTTACATGTATTCTCCTTTAATGTATCATTATGTATGAATATAACTATAACTATTTTGTGAGATAATTGTAAGCTACATAAATAAATGGAGCTAATACACATAATACAGATGGATGAATGGATGGGGCTAAATCAGTTTAAACTGGGTCAGTCCTATTCCAACTTTGTAGTCACTGTGAAAGGCAAGTTATAAATCAGCTCTTATTCCCACCACCTTATTTTTATTTCTCAGTTGACTATTTTTTTGAATGTATAGTATAGTTCAACATCACATTGCAAACTTTTCTTACTGTTTTTGCCATTATTATTTTTATAACCTTCAATTTTTTGGAAGCCTTTAATATCTGGAATAATTTTTTGCAATATATACTTGTATTGTCTTCATCAAATTTCATTTTGTAAATATCAACTCATTGATGATATCACTAGAATAACCCCATCTCCAGAGAATGGAATTGTGGGGCTTTTATATATTTGGGGTTTTGTTTTTGTTTTGTTTTGATGCTAAAAATTTATTCCTGAAATGCATTTTTGTTGTGATGAATGCTCATTATGATACTTGTTCACACAAACATTATTGTTTGATGTGTGTTGAATTGATGGGGCTCCAATTAGAAAAAGTATTCATCCAATAAGAATTTTATTTTCTTTGGGTGAGGCAATTGGGGTGAAGTGACTTGCCCAGGGTCACACAGCTAGAAAGTGTTAAGTGTCTGAGGCCCTATTTGAACTCAGGTCCTCCTGAATCCAGGGCTGTTGCTCTATCCACCTCACCACCTAGCTGCCCCACAATAAGAATACCTTTTTTGTTTTGTTTTGTTTTGTTTTTGTTGTGTTTTTTTGAGGGGCAATGGGGGTTAAGTGACTTGCCCAGGGTCATGAACTCAGGTACTCCTGAATCCAGGGCCGGTGCTTTATCCACTGCACCACCTAGCCGCCCCCACAATAGGAATACTTTTAATGTTTGACAGGGCACATACCTGACTTTTATGCAGATGTTATTAAATGTGTTTTATATCCTCTTCATTTTATGAGTTTCTCAATTCTATGCCAGTAACATTTGAATGTGAGGCATAGTACTCAAAATCTTGTCTGAGTTGTCTGTCCTGAACAACTAATGGTTCCACGTGGCCTGCCAGTATAAGTGTCCCCTTTTCTGAACCTGTTCTTATTTTGTTTTAGATTGGGCCACAAGAGTGAAGCAGATTGCTAAATTGTGGAGAAAAGCAAGTTCGCAGGAAAGAGCTCCATATGTGGTATTTTAAAATAATTGTCTTGTTTGTGTTTTATGTCATTATGTCATTTAAGTCATTTTGAAGTCTTAGATTACAAAATATTTTCCATTTTAATACTTCTACATCTTAATGTGGCTTTGCTTTAAAATTATTTTCTATATCATTGGTTCTTAATATAGACTGATGTAAACTAGTTTTTTAAAAAGCTGTTAAAACTTGAAAATCAGCTACTTTTCACACATTTATGTTATTTTAAAATGAAATATTCCTTTTTCTAAAGGGCAGCATGCTTGGAGGACAGATGTCGGATTCCTTTCTCAGTTCTCTAATCCTTAAGATGAACATAGTTTGATTTGTCTTTTAAAATAAACATTGTTTATATGTGTATGGATGTATGTGTGTATGTTTATATGTATAGGTATATATGTATACATGGGTACATGGATATACGCATATAGATGCATGCATGCATGCATGACCAGAAGGGCATTTCTAGTTTGAGAAGAGCATTCTCTTTATCTCCTCTTCCTCTTCTCCTTCCCCATCCCTCAACCAAGCGTTAGGACAGCTGTGTTTTCTTTGGTTATTATTTTTGTTGGGGACAAAGAATTGGAAAGGGTTTTGATCTTTTGCTCCTTAAGACTTTTTTTTTTTTTTGAGGGGCAATTGGGGTTAAGTGACTTGCCCAGGGACACACAGCTAGTAAGTGTTAAGTGTCTGAGGCTATATTTGAACTCAGGTCCTCCTGATTCCAGGGCCGGTGCTCTATCCACTGTGCCACCTAGCTGCCACTTCCTTAAGACTTTTTAAAAAATGTTTAAATTCTTTACTAAGAAGTATGTATTTTTGATTCATATTAAAGTTCAATTTAATGAAGCCTTTCTAACTCAGATGAAAACCCTTATTTGTAGATCATACAAACTAAATGATTAGCTCACTAGTTTTCTTTTTTCATCTTAGTATTCATTACACTGCTCTAAAAATAATATGGTATGAATCTAAATTATTTGATACACTTTCAAATAAAAAAGTATTTATATAGATATAACATTAATCAAGTTACTCTTAAAAAGTAACAAATTATATTTTCAGTTAGAGAAGTTAGAATTCGAGAACAATTTAGTTAGAGAACAGCACTCTAGTTATTTTATTAAAAGTTAAAAAAATTTTTTTTGTTTTAAAAAATTCTTTCTAAACTTTATTGTTATCAGGCTATATTCAACAAACCTCTTTGTAATTAAGTGAAAACCCCTTTTTCAGTTAGCGGTGACAGTCAAAAGAGAAAATGTGGCTGCATATGAGAAAAACAACTATATTTGCTTTTATTATTATAGTTCCTTTGTCAAGGAACAGTCCACACTAGAAACCCATTCTCCCAAGGTCCTGTGCACATAGTAAATTCTTAATAAATGCTTTATGAATGAAAAAAAAAATAGCATGCTTAAACAGAAAGCCACCAATCTTATTTTAATAAAGGTACATGCCTGAACTTTAACAGAATAGTAATATGCTTGTTTAATGTTTGCCAGTAACTTTGTTGTTTAGCTCCATCTTCAAATTGAACATTAAAGAATCAATGTCTAAGTCCTTATTTTGTCTCCTTATATTATGTCTTAACTAAAAGTATCCTCCCTTATGTTACCTAAATCCTATGTTCTTCAAAATAGATGATATATAGAAATAGATAATATATAAATATGAAATCAGTATTATATTTTTTCTTTGGACTTTGCACCCACACTCACTTTGCATCCACACTCACTAATGGATAATAGTAAAACCTTTACAAAAAGTATTTTCAAATGTTTTGAAAATGAATGGAGTGTTGGAAGTTTAGAGTACAAATATAGTCTTTCAAAGAAAAAACTAAAATTCCTAAGAAATGGTATTTTTCAATTTCCATGAATTAATCTCAGATTTTTATTTTTTATCTTTATTTAAATTTACCTTAAATTACTTTTCCCATTTGAAAAAAAATTACTATACTTACAGCTTAATATCTTGCCATTTGATGTGTCTTTTTTTTTCCCAAAGCAAAAAGCCAGAGATAATAGAGCTGCTCAACGTATTAATAAAGTGCAAATGTCAAATGATTCCATGAAGAGGCAGCAACAGCAGGATAATATCGATCCTAGTGCTCGTATTGACTCGGATCTGTTTAAAGATCCGTTGAAGCAAAGAGAATCTGAACATGAGCAGGAATGGAAATTCAGACAGGTATGTGTTATTTAGATTATTTTTGTGATTTTCAGATAGAGGCATTGATTACTAAGAGGATAGTATAAGAGAAAGAAACATGGACATGGAATTATGTGACCTGGCTCATACAGTTGTTCACTTTATTTATTTGGAAAATGGATTTTCTGGGGTATTATATAGGGATAATAGTTTGTGGAATATGCACTTCACAGAAATGCTACAGTGCAAGTACTTACTAAATTGTAATGCTTTGTGTATAAGTAGCTGTTCTCATTCTAAATTAAATTAAATTTTGACCATACATAAAAACCTAGTGATGTGTTTACATGTAGAATTATATCTCTGAGTATAGAACAACCAAGACATTTGTTGCTTATAAAACTATATTCTTCAGTTTAGAGTTTAATAGATATTTCAATTATTCTTTATTCAAAAGTTGTTTGCTGTACCTCCTGCTCTGTAACTTTTGCATTAGGTGCTGTTGGGGACAAGTAATATATGATCCCTGCCCTCTCAAGGAGTTTAAAATGCAGTAAAGCAGGTTTTTTTCTAATGGTTGTTCTTATACAAAAGCAAGGAAGAAGTTTTTCTTTTACTGATGTTGACTATTAGGTTTTTCTTTCTCTTCTTTCAATAGCAAATGCGTCAGAAAAGTAAACAGCAAGCAAAAATTGAAGCCACACAGAAGCTTGAACAAGTGAAAAATGAACAGCAGCAGCAGCAGCAACAGCAACAACAACAGTTTGGTTCCCAACCCCTTGTAAATCAGTCTGGGTCAGATACACCTAGCAGTGGGATTCAAAGCCCTTTAACACCTCAGCCTGGTAATGGAAGTATGTCTCCTGCACAGTCATTCCACAAAGATCTGTTTACAAAACCACAACTCCCTGCACCCCCAACTACAGCATCTTCAGATGATGTATTTCTCAAGCCCCAAGCACCACCTCCTCCACCGGCCCCTGTCCGTCTCCCAGTTCAGGAAGCCCTTCCTCAGTCTCAGACTCTTCAGTCATCTTCGCCACACATTTTTTCGTCAGGTTCTTCAAGCACACGACCCCCTTCTCCAGTGGATCCTTATGCTAAAATGGTGGGAACCCCTAGACCACCTCCAGGGGCTCAGAACTTTCCTAGAAGGAATTCTGGTATATCAGTTGAAACCTGCACCACTCCCTTATCTCGATCCATTCAAGTAACTGAGACAACAGCAAGTAGGCTTTCTTCTGTCAGGGATGTGTGTTCTTCCTCATCAGCTAGTAGTGACCCCTATGCAAAACCCCCAGACACACCCAGGCCTGTAGTGACTGATCAGTTTTCTAAACCTTTGGGTATACCGAGGTCTTCCATTGTCATGGAACAAACTGGAAAAAGTCCTTTAACAGCTGGAACTAATGACCCTTTCACTAAACCATCTCCTAGGACTGACAGGTTTCAAAGACAACGAATACCTGATCCATATACGCGACCCCCACTGACACCTGCCCCTGTTGATAGTAGTGCTGGACCTTTTAAGCCTCCAATGCACCCGCCTCAATCCCCACAAGATCCTTTTGGATCAGTGCCACAAACATCAAGACGAATGTCTGTTGATCCCTATGAAAGGCCTGTTCTGACACCAAGGCCAGTCGACAGTTTTTCCCATAATCAGTCTAATGATCCATATATCCAGCCTCCCCATACTCCACATCCTGCAATGAATGACTCTTTTGCCCACCCTTCAAGGTCTTTTTCTCAGTCTGGGGCTATGTCCCGGCAGACTTCTCAGGACCCTTATTCCCAGCCTCCAGGAACTCCTCACCCTCTTGCAGATGCTTTTTCCCAATCCTCAGGAACACCTCGGCCCATTAAGGATCCCTATTCCCAACCTCCTGCAACTGCACGGCCCACCAATATTGATCCATATATTCAGCAGTCTTCTACACCCATACCCCCTGCACAGACAGATTTATTTGTTCCATCACCAAGTAATCAAAGGCATTCTGACCCTTATGCTCACCCTCCTGGAACACCAAGACCTACCCTCACTGGTCCTTATTCACAGGTGTCAGCCCCGCCAAGAGCAGGCATTCCAGAAAGTTTTACCAGATCCCCATTGACAAGACCAGGGCTCATGCCAAATCAAGATGCTTTCCTTCAGGCAGCACAAAACAGAGGGCCAGCTTTACCAGGAACTTTTGTAAGGCCATCAGATACATGTTCTCAAACACCAAGGCCACCGGGCCCTGCTTTGTCAGAAACATTTAGCCATGTTCCACCATCCCCAGCTCATGACCCTTATGATCAGCCTCCAATGACTCCAAGACCTCAGTCTGATTCTTTTGGAACTAGTCAAATTAGCCATGATGTTGTTGATCAACAAAGACAAGGATCAGAAGGGAATTTTAATGCATCTTCAAATTCTCCAATGAATTCTCAAGGACAGCAATTTTCTACTATCCCTCAAATCCCTGGTCCTGCACCAACATTAGCAGGAACAGATACACAGAATACCATAAATATGTCTCCAGCAGATACAGAAAAACTCAGACAGGTAAACTAATTGTACAGTCGTGGTTTTTAATTATGTTATCTAAAGAAAAATGTCTAGTGCTTTCTACCTAAATTTAATAATAATATAAAGGCATTTAAAGCTTTCAGAGTCTTTGCAAGAAGGTGTGATTTTTTTGGAAAGAATGAAATTTTGAGTTTAAAGATATATGTTCGGGACAGCTAGGTGGCGCAGTGGATAGAGCACTTGCCCTAGATTCAGGAGGACCTGAGTTCAAATGCGACCTCAGATACTTATCATTTACTAGATGTGTGACCCTGGGCAAGTCACTTAACCCCAACTACCCTGCCGCCGCCCCCCCCCCCCCAATCAAAAAAGATATATGTTCAAAACTCTCCTCAGCTTTTTAGTGTGTGACTTTGTGAAACCTCCATTTTTTTCTCTGTAAAACAGGAAGGTTGGAGTGAATGACTTCTGCCATCATCAGTTTTAATTCCATGATTCCAAGATGTGTGTTCATCATATACATGATATCAAGTTTTTTTGAGTATTAAATTTTAAGTCTCAGTTTTCTTGTGACTTTACCAGTCCTTAACATTAGTTTTATATCTTGTGACTTTTTAGGTGGAAGTCGTTTTTAAATGGTTAGTTTGCTTCATGGCTAAGACTGGGACTTAACTGTCATTTCCTGTAAGCTATTACATAACTGTGTGGCATTAATATTTAAAATTTTAAGTCTTCTTTTTAAAAAATCTGCATATTGAAAAACTTTAGGTTATTAAAATTACATGAGGTGTGCTATCTTTTGAAAACTTTTTTTTTTATTATGAATATATCAACTGTGTTCGTCTTTCTGGTCCTTTTCCCTCTAACCAGAGGCAGAAGTTGCGTGAAATCATTCTTCAGCAGCAACAACAGAAAAAAAATGCTATCCGGCAAGAAAAAGGATTACAAGACACTGGGTCTTTGCAACACTGGCAACCAGAAAATCTCAATCAGATTTTTAATAGGCCACCACCTCCTTATCCTGGGAATATTAGATCTCCTGTTGTTCCACCTGGAGGACCTCGATTTCCTCTTTTCCCAAAAGAGCAACGAGGACCATTTCCTTCTGATGTTACTGGCATGGGAATGAGGCATCATGGGCTAAGGTAATGCTTAATTTTGTGGCCAGCTCCAGATTATTACTCAGCAAAAGAACAGACAAGTTGAAATCCCATCTAATGCAGAAATTTGAGTCATTGGGACTTCTACCTGCTTCATAATCCCCTCTTTATTGAAAATGCAGACAGTAACTATATTTTTTGCGGCTACAGAGGAGAGTTTCAAGAGAACAAGAATATTTTTCCCAAAAACTGAGTCATGACACTTAATGAAATTTTATGGAAGCCTAATATAATTTTTCAAATGTGTCCGATAATAACTTTTAAAGAAAAAGTTCAGTGAATACAACCTATGACATCATTTACCTGTAATGTGGTAACAGTTCATTGGTTCCACATTTTAAAATTAAATCCTAAATAGATGAATTGGAGGCTGAATATTTACCTCTTTTTACCTCCTAAACATCATCCTGTCCTCTCTGCTCCTGGGTTCCTGGAAATATTTTTCCATGCCCTCACTTGCTTTAACTTCATGCCTTTTTTCAAGAAATTTCACAAATCCACATCTTCTGTAAAGTCTACCTGACCTTTAAAAGATAGTAAATTTTTTAAACCTAAACATGTCTATCCCCTGAAATTGTTTTAATGCAACATCCCACAATATGAATTTATTCTTTGGGTTTTTTAAGTTAGTCATTTGTTTTCTCTATTAAAATTTTATTCACTTGTTTTTGTCCTTATTTTACATTTGTATTCTCTGTCTTAAACTATAAACTTCTTGAGTTCAATTACAAATCCTCATTCTCTTATGTGACAATAAATCTTTCCTAGTGATTTTATTTTTCTTGTGTTAGGTCCTTTTGTTTTAGGGCCTATTGGAGCTATTAATTTTGTATCTTAAGATTTACTTTTAAACTTATTTTTCTTCTAACCATAAATTTTAGCCATATTCCTCGAGTCATAAATGTTAACTTCCTGAATTATATGTCTTTTTAGATTTGGATTCCCAGGTGGGGGCCATGGTCCACCATCAAGTCAGGAACGTTTCCTTGTGCCCCCTCAGCAAATGCAGGGCCCAGGAGTTCCACCACAGCTTCGAAGATCAATGTCTGTAGATATACCCAGGCCCATGAACAACTCACAGATGAATAATCCAGTTGGAATTGCTCAGCATTTTCCACCACAGGGTATGCAAGTTCAACAGCATAACATATTGGGTCAAGCATTTATAGAATTGCGTCACCGAGTCCCAGATGCAAGACCACGGCTTCCCTTCAGCATTTCTGCTAATAATGTCATGGAGCAAACTTCCCAACACCATAGACATGGAAACCTTGTACCACGGCCAGATTTCCAAGGTCCAAGACATACAGATCCAGTGAGGCGGACAGCCCAATGTGTAACTAATCAGTTACCAATGCCTACAAATTTGGACCATATACCACCATCTCAACAAGAGTCAGGCCAAACTGTCCATCCATCTTCTCTGGCCATGCGTTCTCTGAGTCATCCCCCAGGAAATGATTTTGTCGGGACTTCTCTGTCAACTCCAATATCTGCTGATGAATCTAGTAATTTACAAATGGCCAGCCAGCCACCTGATAGCCTAGAAGAAAAGCTTGATCCTGATGATCCCACTGTCAAAGATCTAGATGTCAAAGATCTTGAGGGGGTTGAAGTCAAAGACTTGGATGATGAAGATCTTGAAAATTTAAATCTGGATCCAGAGGATGGCAAAGGAGATGAATTAGATACCTTAGGTAATTTGGAAACAAATGATCCCAACCTTGATGATCTCTTGAGATCAGGAGAATTTGATATTATTGCATACACAGATCCTGAACTTGATCTGGGTGATAAGAAAAGTATGTTTAATGAGGAACTGGATCTAAATGTCCCAATTGATGATAAATTAGATATGCAGTGCAAAGCTGATGAACCAAAAAAGAATGAAAAAATTGGCGAGACTGTAGTCTCTTCTGACAAACACTCTCCAAAGAAAAAATCTACTGTTATCAGTGAGATCAAAACAGAAGTACTCTCTCCAAATTCACAAGAGGAAGCAAAATCTGAAAAAGAGAAAAGTGAGAGTGCAAGTACTGCCTGCACTCAGCTGTCTACAGAAATTGAAGGAAATGGAGGAGAAAAGACTTCAACATCTTGCAATCAGGATCTAATTGATAATAGGACTAATCAGGAAACTGTTGGGTCAAACACAAATGTACAAGGATCCACTCAAATGCCTACACAAGATGTAATAAGTGCCTGTAGCATAACTGAATCTACTCCAGTTCTCTCAAGTTTACTTGCTAATGAGAAATCTGATAATTCTGACATACAGCCATTGGCATCTCCTCCACCTTCTTTGCCAGCTACTCAGTCTAATCATGTGTCAAGTTTGCCCACAACTTTAATGCCACCTTCTGGACCAGTTTTAGACCACACAATGAATTCTAATATGACTGTGGTCTCCAGAATGAACCATACTTTTTCTCAAGGTATGACTATAAATCCTGGATTTATCCACAGTCAATCTGGAAATCACAGTTTTGGGACAGGACAACCTAATAATCAAGTTGTTCCTGTAGCAAATCCATCTGGTCCAAGTGGCATGTCTGGTCCTCAGCAGTTGCTCCTTCCTCAGGCATTAGCCCAGCAAAATAGAGAAAGACCTCTTCTTCTAGAAGAACAACCACTCCTTCTCCAGGATCTTTTGGATCAAGAAAGGCAGGAACAGCAACAGCAGAGGCAGATGCAAGCCATGATTCGCCAGCGATCTGAACCATTCTTCCCTAATATTGGTATGAATTCTATAACATGTATAATATTTGTTTCAAAAGGGCAACCATTAAGAATGAGAAGTTTCAAAGTCAATTTAAGACCTGCTTTTGATGTTGTATATTTCATTCTTTTAAAAATATTATTGATAGCATTTGTTTTTCTATCTCCTTTACTAATAGATATCCCTATGCCTTCCTTTACCTGTAGAACCATTAATTGCAACAAAGCACAGTAAAAAATCCCAAATTTTCCCATATGTCGGCAGAGTCTGACAGAATATACAGTGGTCCACACCCGTAGTCCACCACATGCAAAGAAAAGAGACATTGAATTTTCTCAACTCTTCCCCAGGGTTATAACTGCATGGAGTTTAGTTTGAGAGGGGTTTTTTTTTGGTTGTTGTTGTTATTTCCATTTAATTTGTCATTTTATATGTGCATATATATATATATATATATATATATATATATATCTCAAGTTATATATACTTCTTCCCATGCTTCTCTGCATTCTTCACATCTATTATTTCATGCAGTGCAATGATGGTCCACTATACATTATTAAAAATGAGGGAGAACAGTATCATATCCTTATGAGATTGACTTAGATGCCATGAAGATCAAAACTTTTGAGCTTCTTGGACATTATCCATGCGTAAACTTAAATTGATTTTATTGTTACTACACGAAACAACAGTAATCAAAATCAAGGGTAGTATTTCTTTGCCTGTTCTTCCCTCAAAGATCTTTACCACTCCAAGGAAATTTTAAAAGACACTCAATTAGGGTGGGAAGTTTGGAGTTAGAAACCAGAGCTTTCTCATTGAGGAATAATTCGTTTCAGGGTAGCTACATATCTTGTTCTTTGAGAAACAGCTTACATTTATTGGTTAGAATGTCCTTCTCAAAGGTAGGAAGATTTGAGTTCAAGTGCTGCGTCTTTTTTTATGTTTTTTTTGTTTTGTGTTTTTGTGAGGCAATTGGGGTTAAGTGATTTGCCCAGGGTCACACAGCTAGTAAGTGTCAAGTGTCTGAGGCCAGATTTGAACTCAGGTCCTCCTGACTCCAGTGCCGGTGCTTTATCCACTGCACTACCTAGCTGCTCCTCAGGTGCTACTTTTGACATATACTGGCTGTGTGCCACTGGAGAAGTAACTTAACCTCTCAGTGCTCCAGGCAACTCTCTAAGGCTACAAATTGCTAAAACTTGCTACCCTGCATTGATGGAGGGAGTTTGCTTACTCGAGAGTTCTTAGACAAAAAAATTTACAGATCCAATTTCTTTTCAGTGAATCTTGAATCCGTTCTACTTCATTAATAGAATAGCACCTTCTAATTTATGTTTTTCCCTTATTATATATTTTAACTCATTGGCAACTGTCTAAGAATTTACAAACTTAAGAGAGTGGTTGGATGAATTGAAATTTTGGATAAAGTATCAAATGTAATTGAAGTTCAGATCTGCTTTAACATCTTACCTTAATTTTTATATTATAAAATAATTTTTATATCATGTTATTATTTAATTCTGTTGTAGTAATATAATTATATATTACATTTATAATATGTGAGGTTACCGTAAATTTCCAAATAGTTTCATTGAATGGGAATAAATCTAATTTAGATCCCTGTAATAATATAAGAATTTCTTAGCCAACATCATAAGAATAATTGATGCAAATATAAAGAATAAATTTACATATTTCCATAGAAAATTATTTGCTTACGTTGTATATTCTGCTATGAGATTGTACAAATAACTATGATAATTTCTTTCTTTAGATTTTGATGCAATCACAGATCCTATAATGAAAGCAAAAATGGTAGCTCTTAAAGGGATTAATAAAGTAATGGCTCAAAACAACATGGGGATGCCACCAATGGTTATGAACAGGTAAGGTAAAGATGGCTCCTAATCTTTTGAGACTAGAAGTCATTGAAGTCTTGGTTTGTCTTAAATGTGCCTACTTTTTGGAGAAAACATATCAGAAATTTAGGGATTTACATTTTAGGAAAGAATAAATACCAAATTTAAATAATGTTAGGACCTGAGATTAAGAGCAAGTTTCTTTTCATACTTGAGGAAAATGTTTGGAAAATACCGACTGATTTGACTGACATGATGGGTAGAGATATGCAAGTTTTTGCCTTTGACAAATGATACTTTTAATACTAGCTATGCTATGGATGATTAGAAGTCATAAATGTGTAGGCCTTTTTAATTGCGAAAAGCAGAAGGAAGACAGATTGGAATTGAATTTTTTTTTTTGTTCTATCAATAAATTAAATCAAATTTAAATCAGATAAATTATCTCTCTAAAAGGATACTGAAAGGAAAAAGGAGGTCAAGGGCTAAGGGGGTAACAAGGTAGAATTTTTGTTGGTCATTGGGGCAAATTGTAATATTTTTCTTTTTTGGTATATAAAAAGTAGAAAGGATGGGGAAAAATTGTAAATAATAAAGTCAAAATATACTTTTTTGGGGGGCAGCTAGATGGCACAGTAGATAGAGCACCGGCCCTGGAGTCAGGAGTACCTGAGTTCAAATCCGGCCTCAGACACTTAACAATTACTAGCTGTGTGACCCTGGGCAAGTCACTTAACCCCAATTACCTCACTAAATATATATATACACTTTTTTGGATTCTGAAAACTGGGTAGTACTAATTTATTTATTTTAATTTTTTTTATTTTTTGTTGTTTTTTGTTTTTTTAGTGAGGCAATTGGGGTTAAGTGACTTGCCCAGGGTCACACAGCTAGTAAGTGTTAAGTGTCTGAGGCCGGATTTGAACTCAGGTACTCCTGACTCCAGGGCCGGTGCTCTATCCACTGTGCCACCTAGCTGCCCCAGTAGTACTAATTTAAAAGGAGACAGAAAACCAGGTAGCAATTTGGATGGGAAAGGTAGAATTATATGTAATTTTATTTGGGAACTATTTTATTGTTACCACAACAATAGAAATGAACCAGTTATTTCAATGTAGAGGGTTTGTGTATGAGGCATTATGTAACAGTTCCCTTTTATTCCCTAGGATGAAATCTTCTATTAACACCGCAAGCCAACACACATTAAATGCCTACTATGTGTCATGCACTGTTTTAAGCTCTGAACAACTTATCTATAACCAACATTTCTATTTAATATTTTTTGACCATACTGATATATTGACTGTATTCAGGGTACTGTATTCACTACATGGCACAGTTTGTACTTGCACTTGTGTTTGCAGTTTATAGTTGAACTGGAGAAGCAAGATGTATATAAGTGCTTTATATAATATTAGTTACTTCTCTAAGTACCCCCCAAAAAATGACATAGTGTTATCAGAGACACCACCACACACATTTGATTGGTTAATGGAGGCCTTATACAAATAAGATGTCAGTCAATTTAAACTAATTATAATAATATTGTTCTTTAATATTTGCAAAGTATTATATAAATATTCTGTCATTTGTTGCGCACAACCACCTGGTAAGTTGGTGCTATTATTATCCTCTTTTTTATATATGGGAAACTAAGTCTGAGAAGAGGATGAATGACTTGCCCAAGTTCACACAGCTTAGATAATGCCTGAGGCATAATTTAAAGTAGATGTGGCAGGAGTGGAACATGAATTTGTTAAGTGGCCTAATCTGTGTCAGGCTCTGTGCTATGCACCTTTCAAATATTATCTCATTTGATCATTTCAGTGACCCTGTAGGTTGTGCAGTCTCTTTTTATAGCTGAGAAAACTGAGTCAGAAAAAAGTCTTCCTGACTCTATATTTAGTGCTCTGCCCACTAACTTCCAGCTGTTGAATTCAATTCAACATAGATTGAATAGTGCCCATTTTGCGTCTTTGGTTTGTTCCTTGACTCCGGCAAACACAGCTAGCACAAACTTTATATACCCTGACATATTAAACAATATATTAAAAATTAATATCTGTATTTTAAATATCTTTCAAAAATTGCACGTTCATTTGTGTTGTTTTGACCTTCAGAAAGTTGCAAACATTTTACTTTATCATTACATATTTAATGTGAATTAGTTCACCTTATAAACTAAATTGCACTTGGAATTTTTTTTTTTTAGCCATTAAAATAATACAGATATAAAGACATGATTGTTTAAAAAAACAACAGAATTATTGCTATCATTTTTTATTAAGCTGAAAGCTATGAAGAATGTTTTAGAAACATAAGACTAATTTTGTTTGTATCATTATTGTTTTATGCTTTATAGGTGTTAGGTTTCAAGCTGTGTTGCTGATTTTACCTCATTCATATAAAAAATGACTAAGCACTTAAGTTTTTATCCTAGTTTAAATCTTTCCACAAATTGCTTCTGCTAAATGCTTGGCTTTTTAGAAAGATGAATCCTTTATTTTATAGGTTCCCCTTTATGTCTGGGACACAGAGTGGAGAAGGCCAGAATCTTCCCCAGCAGGCTATTGCTCAGGTAATGCCACTTGTAGTAGTAATTTTCTTTCTTCATCTAATTTTCCTGTTGAGTTCGTTGTTTGTTTTGTTTTTAAATAAAATCAGTGGCATAGTGAGGGGAAACATAAATAATCACATATTATTTGAACCTGGTATATGTAATATAATAACTTACGGGACTAATATACATGAGAGTTTATTCTGAATGATTCATATAAGCGCTTATAATACACACATAGATTTATCAGCATAACAGGTTCTTCTGATGTGCTGTGATATTGTTAATTTGACAGTTGTGTTCAGTTGGCAGCAGAATAAAAATGAAACTATTCCCCCTCATAGATTTATTAGGAGAAAGGAATATATGCCTGGGAAACAGAATCACTATGGAGACTGTCTTCCCCTCATAGATTTATGATAAATGCCTAAAGAACTACTGTTTTGTAAACCACTGATTTCTGTTAATTTCTATGTAGAAATTTTATATTGTGTTTTTAGAAATAATCAGGCAATGATAAGGGGAAGTGATGGTATATTTTTTTCAAAAGTACATTTTTTTAATCAATCTGATATTTTAAATTTGCTTTTACTTGTGTTTTTGCTATATGTAACGAGTTTTCAGTTAGTCTCTAACTTCAGTAGCAGTATTATAAGTATGTATCTCAACTTTAACAGGAAATACAACCTCATATTATTAATAAATTTGTATACTATTTTATCTTATCAGGCTATCTTGTAAACATAATGAAAAATGAAATTATATGGAAAATAAAATAATTTCAGCTTTCTCTATTGCCTACCTATCATAAATTGTTTCCACTGTTAAGTTTAGTTGCTACTTTGTTTACAACATTTAAATAAAATGAATCTTTTTTGGAATTAATATTAAAATCCAGTCAGTTTTATGTTGATGTTGTCATTTAGTTTGGGAAAAACCAATTCATTGTAAGATCTCTAAATTTCCTGTAGAGTAGAATTCAGTGTAGGCTGGTGCGACTTGTATCCATTCTGAGATAATTTAGTGGCAGAATAGCCAAAGGAACTTGAAGCTAAGATGAATCTGCATGGTAGTCCTTGACCACAGTAATATAGTGCAGGTATAGCACAATCCTGCTCTGATCACCCATTAAACCTTTATACAGCAGTACTCCTCATGAACTTACTTTGCCAGTCTTTCCTCAACAGTACATTAGTTTCCAGTCCTAAGTACACCCTACTAAATGTTGACCAGTGGAGTAATTCTGACCTGATTACAAATGCTCAAATATGACCATTGAATTCTAGCTTGTAAGACTCTAGAAAGATTCTCTCTCCTTTGTAATATGTTTAAAAATATTTTACCAGTTCTGTTTAGTTTTCTTTTTATCTAATGTTTGATTATAAAAAAATTTTCTTATACATTTTGCTTATTTTAGGATGGCAGTTTAACACCTCAGATTTCTAGGCCTAATCCTCCAAATTTTGGTCCAGGATTTGTCAGTAAGTATAAGTCTTTTAATAAGTTACATGTATTCTGGGGATTTTTTTGTCTTTACGATATATGTATTTTCCCCTGGTCTTTCTCAGTTATCACCATACAACTGAGCTTGTGTTTTTTTAGTTATTTCTGAATTATATTAATGTGCATTAAGAATTGGTTAGATTTGAGCATTTACATTGAAAATTCATCTTCCTCATTCTTTTTTTCTTGCTTGTATATATATTGAACACAGTACATGGGCTAAGAATTATTAGACTATTGATGGTTTCATTCCTGTTTTTCTCTGATGGCTTTCTGTCTAAAATGCACACATCCAAAAAGAGATATACAATGGGAGAAATAATGGGAATATGCTTAGGAAGCAAACTGTTACAGTGTGGTATACAGGTCAGAAATGCAGCATACCCTTTTGTATGTTACAGAATTACCTTTAGAGAACTCATTAGAGATTCAGGATAGGTTTTTAAAGTTCAACCTCAATTGAACTTTTCTGAAATTTCCAGACTGTTTAGCTAACTTTTTTCACCATTATTTTTCATTTTGCGCACCTCTGCTCTCCTGGTTCCAGAAACCAGAAAGGCTTTCCTTGCGGTAGGTCTTATTCCACCAGAAGGAGAACTTCTGAAACCCTGTGAAAAAGCCTGTTCTTGAAAATCCCTTTCAAATTTGGTCAACTAGACACAATAGTCACATGCTCTAGATTCTCTGCATTTACTAATAAACCCCCAAATCTGACCTTTTAAATTCCTGGTATGCCATAATTAAAATTTGAATATATTTTTATATTTTTTTAAACATACCAAACTTCTCTAACTGGCTTTTTCTGACCTTACTGTGCCCATTTACTTTAGTTGAATTCTTAATGTATAATGATATTCTGTAACATTGATTTTTTTTTTTTAGCTAGGTTCCTTCTAAAGTTGCATTCATTCATTCATTTCTCTATATTTCCATAAGATAAGAAGATGGCATGTACAGAATTATACTGTTTTGTTAATGATTTGTTAACAGTGCATAGGATTGAAATGTACTTTCAGAATAAAGACATTATAAGATGAAGAAAATCTTATGTGGGGAGAAGGGCAGGGAGGAAGACCAAGAATGTCCTAACTTATTTGAGAGTTTAGTGCTTTACTAAGATTATTGTTAAATTTATTTTACACCTACCATTGATTATATATGCATAGAGCACTGAATTCTAAATTAAAAATAACCTTTTCTAAGACCATCTATATTTTATAACCTTTTTAGAACAATGACTCTTTTCATTTAAAAAATAGAGTAACCTTGGGGCAGCTAGGTGGCGCAGTGGATAAAGCACCGGCCCTGGATTCAGGAGGACCTGAGTTCAAATTTGGCCTCTGACACTTACTTGCTATGTGACCTTGGGCAGGTCACTTAACCCCAATTGCCTCACCAAAAAGAAAAAAAAGAAAAATAGAGCAACCTTGTAAACTGAAGCAAATATTGAAAGGATTATTCATGAACTGGACCTCAGTTGGATATTTTATGACTTATTTAGAAAGTCCTTGAGGATATATGAAAAGTAATCTAGATATCATGCTATGATTACTTTTATGGAATATCCATTTTGAGAAAGTTGTAGCTATTTTATGAATATAAATTCCATCTATTTCAATATATTTTTATTGCTACAAGTGATAGTGGACCATGTTTCCAAGTAGACATGCTTTGCCATTTAAAACAAAATATTGTCCTAAAATTTGGTTATTCTTTCATTGTGGCTCAAACTTTTCACATTATATAGAGTGAACATTTTTTTTTTTTGGTTAAGTGTTTAAGTTATCACATACCAGCATTTGAAAAAATGAATATATTCATGGAGTTTATATCAATCTTATACTAATAATAATAGTAAATGTGCAATTTCAATGTTTTTCCTAGATGATTCGCAAAGAAAACAGTATGAAGAATGGCTTCAAGAAACCCAACAGCTTCTCCAGATGCAGCAGAAATATCTTGAAGAACAAATTGGACTGCATAGAAAATCTAAGAAGGCTCTTTCTGCTAAGCAACGCACTGCCAAAAAAGCTGGGAGAGAATTCCCAGAAGAAGATGCAGAACAACTGAAGCATGTTACAGAGCAGCAGAGTATGGTTCAAAAACGGCTAGAACAGGTAACAGACTCGCAGAAAGGAAATAGTTACTCGGAAAACCATTGTTACTAGTCTGTTTTAAATTTTTCAATGATGAAAAGATTCATTATTAGTAGTGTTTAGTAGCAGGAGAATGGGAATATCAGCCCAAGAGATTTGCTGATTTATAGTAGGAAAATCAGAATACTCCTAGTTCAGTCACTGCCACTCCCAGACTAATGCTTTACTTCTGTCATTCAATAATCTGTCCTCTTTTGAGGTGTATTCTATCTAACTTTGTCCCCCAGGCCAGATTTTGGTAATTTCTCAACTGACACTTTTCCTGCATACCGCCCCAGGACATTTTCCTTCCTCCCACAAAATTTCAGCTCTGATCTTTTCATCAGGAATATTTGAAAGTCCTTTGTTCATTAAATATCCATTTTTGTACCTCTTTTTGCAGTTGGCTAATTCTGCTTTTTAAGGAGTTCTTTAGTGACATTTTGTGCTTCTTTAATAAGTTGTTCTCTTTTTGTAATTTTCTTGCATGGCTTACATCTCTTCCCAATTTTTCCTCTACTACACTTACCTAATTTTGAAAATTCCTTTTTGAAAAAATTTTCTTTCTTTAGCTCTTCTAGGAATTCTTGTTGGGCTTCTGTCCAGCTTGTCTTTTTCTTCATGCTTTACTTGTATGCTTTCAAGTCATTGTCTTCTGAGTTTGTGTCTTCCCTGTCACTATAGTAGTGTCCATCTTGTTCTCTCCCCCCCTTCCCCCCCAGTAATGAGGGTTAAGTGACTTGTTTTGGGTCACACAGCTAGTAAGTGTCAAGTGTCTGGGGCTGGACCTGAACTCAGGTCCTCCTGAATTCAGGGCCAGTGCCTTAGCCACTGCACCACCTAGCTGCCCCATAGTAGTTTTTACAGTTAAAAAAAAAAGTTATTTATCTAAAATTGTTATTGTTAAACTTTGATTTATAATTCTGTTATTATCCAAGAAAAAATATTTCTAGTTTCAGCTTCTAAATTCCATCCATCTGACATACTTCCTTGAGGTCTTATTGCCTACTTTGCTATTACCTACATGACCAGCCAAGATTTATTGACCAATCTTGCCCTTTACTGAGCCTTTTATGTAATAAGTGCTCAATTAATATATATTGAATAAATTAATTAAGTATGAATATTGCATACAAATAAATTATATTTCTGTGTTTCAGATTCGGAAACAACAAAAAGAACATGCTGAACTCATTGAGGATTACCGAATCAAGCAACAGCAGCAGTGTGCAATGGCTCCACCTGTCTTGATGCCAGGAGTCCAGCCTCAGCCCACAATGGTTCCCGGAGGGTCACCAGCAGCAATAAATCAGCCAAATTTTCCCATAGCATCACAGCAACTTCAACACCAACAACATACATCTATTATTCCTAATCAAGCTAATCCTTCAAGAATGCCAAATTTACCAGGTTGGCAGCCTACAAATACCCCTCCTCGTCTCCCTCTAAATGCTTCAAGAATGCAGCCTCCAATGCCTCCAATACCTATAAAGACTAATGCTCCAGCCCCAGGTTCTACTCCAAATTCAAATCCACAGAGTGGCCCACCTCCTAGAGTAGAATTTGATGACAATAACCCCTTCAGTGAAAGTTTTCAAGAGCGAGAACGTAAGGAACGTTTACGAGAGCAGCAAGAGAGGCAACGAATTCAACTCATGCAAGAAGTGGACCGGCAGAGAGTTTTGCAACAGAGGATAGAAATGGAACAGCATGGCATGATGGGATCAGAATTGAATAATAGGTCTTTGTCCCAGATTCCATTTTTCAATTCTGACTTACCCTGTGATTTCATACCACACCCTAGACCCCTTCAGCAGTCTCCACAACATCAACAGCAAATAGGACAGGTACTACAACAGCAAAGTATGCAACAGGGATCTGTGAATTCACCCCCCAATCAAACTTTTATGCAGACCAATGAACGACGGCATATAGGTCCCACCCCTTTTGCACCTGATCCACCAGTTCTTGGTGGTGGTCCAAGTTTCCATTCTGTCAAACAACCACATGCAAATCTTTCTGGGAACAATTTTCCACAAGGCCAAATAAGGCCCCCCTTTACTCCTGGGATGCCAACCACACCACAGACAGCTAATAGTGGTCCTCCGTGTGGTCAGGAGACTACTGTGCCTCATGTACAAAACTATCCAGGATCGAGCCAGTCTCTTATTCAGTTGTATTCTGATATAATTCCAGAAGAAAAAGGTAAAAAGAAAAGAATAAGGAAAAAAAAGAAAGATGATGATGCAGAGTCCACGAAGGCACCATCAACTCCACATTCAGATATAACTGCCCCACCAACTCCAAGTATTTCAGAACCTACCTCAACCCCAACTGTGGTTACACCCAGTGAGCTTACTCCTCATCTGGCAGAGCAAGAGTCTACAGAGCCCCTGGGCTCTTCAACTTCCAATGAGGAGATAAATCAGCCATCTTCAGAATTGGAAGACAATCTTTCCAGTAGTGGTTTTTCACAAAGAAATCCACATCATCAGTCCATTGCAGACTCGGAACCTGTAAAATTCACCTCGGAAGTCCCTAAAAATATTCAAGAAATTAAACTGGAAAAGGCTGAGGCAGACCAGTGCCCTAGCCAAACTGAGCCCAAACTGGAGGATCAAACTGGCATTAAAACAGAAGAAAAGGCTGTCTCATCAGCCCAGAGTCCAACTCAGTTAGTGAGCGTTTCTTCCTTAAAAGGAGATTCAGGGAATGAACTTTTGAAACATTTATTGAAAAATAAAAAGACATCTTCCCTTTTAAATAAAAAACCTGAAGACGGCTTGCAATTAGAAGAAGAAAGTTCTGGGAATAACAAGTTAATAGAGAAGCATAAATTAGCTGAAGGTCTGGTAAGTTTTAATAATGCTTAAAAATTACCAGTATTTTTTCTTCCAACATCCTTTTTTGTTTTTATGATTTTGTTTTGTAAATGGCACTATAGTATTCTTCTCTCCCCCTTCCCTATGTAGTCCAGTAAAGATCGATAAATTAACTTAGCCTTATATTAATCTTTCTGTTTACTACCTTATGGCTTTGTTTAATGAAAAGATGCCTGGCTTCACTGATGGGCTTTTAGTACCTTAAACTTCTTTTGGATTAGCTTCTTGGTGTATATTTGTAAATCTTTCTGACAGGTATCAGGAACAGTTAAATGCTAGTCCATAATTCAGATATCCACCTCTAAATATTCTCTTCTTCCCCTTTGCCCTGTAACCCTTTGTGCTTATTTGCGGAACAAATGCCTTTTTGGTTTGTTATTCTCCATATGTGGCTTTATTTTTATTTTCTTCGTTAGAGCCAAAGCTTCTCCAGGGAATGGACAAGATCTTACTGTTTTGTATCCCCCACAGTGTGTAATATGTTGCTCTAGACATGCTAGCTGATTATTATGTCTGCTTATTTTAATGTTTCTTTTCTTGTTCAGTTTTGTATCCATCCTTTTGTTCCTTGAATATAAGAAATATTTAATAACTACTTTTGGAAATGAAGTTAATTAATGGATGTTCATCAAGACATTAACAAAAAGTCTTCATTGATTTGATGTGTTCTCAGTTATATTGACTTTAGAGTTTATTCCAGAAATCTCTGTTATGACCAATGGTACTAGAAATGTGTTTTAGTTTAGCTTATTTAAGATTTATTTATTCCTTCATTTAAATATCAAACTCCTTCCAAATGAATATGAATATTTTATTTTTCTTGTTTGAATACACTTTTATACTTTCCCCATGGTTCTGAAATAGCATCATTGAGGCAGAAGTTGTTAACTCTTTATGTTAATATATACTGAATTTAATATTTTTTCCTCTCCTTGAGATCAGGGAACTGTTTTATTGATAAGAGTATGTATTTGTTTCTATATCTTAAAAGACTTGGTATTTTAACATTATGGAGAAGGAAGCAGTAAAGTATATAGCACCATAGATTTGGAGTCACAGAAGTAGATATCCCGTAGATATAAGCTGTCTAATTTATGGAAATAATTAAAGGGTATGATACATTAAAATGTCTTGGGAAAAATCAGTGTTAAATTGTTGATTTGATGCCAACAAAACAGACTGAAAAATCTGACATTATCCATTGTCATTCATATCATGTCTTCTAATACTGTTTCTTTGGGACCAGAATTGTCAGCATTCAGTTTCAATGGTTGGTCATTCTGATATAATTTTTCCTGGTTCTGTTTCCTTCATTTTACTTTAGTTCATATAGGTCTTCAAATGCTTCTCTGTATTTATCATATTCATTGTTTCTTACAGTATAATGATATTCTGGTATATTCCTAATATATGGGTATCAGTAGTTCTTTGAGTTCTTTGCTGCTATAAACTGTATTATGAATATTTGGGTATATATAGAAGCTTGCTTTCTTTGGCCTCTTTGGAGTATATATGCCTAGTGGTAAGGATCTCTGTGTCTGGAACTACAGAGATTTTACTCACTTTATCTACATAGTTTCAAATTGCTTCCCAGAATGGTTAGACCAGTCATAGCTTCAGCAACAATGAATGACTTTTTTTTTTTTTTATGGGGCAGTGAGGGTTAAGTGACTTGCCCAGGGTCAGACAGCTAGTAAGTGTCAGGTGTCTGAGGCCAGATTTGAACTCAGGCCCTCCTGAATCCAGGGCTGGTGCTTTATATCCTGTGCCACCTAGCTGCCCCAACAATGAATGACTTTTAAAGTTGATCTCTGCTCCTACAATACTGGGGTCTTTGTCCCAAGCTTTTGCCTAGTCAGGTAGAGGCCTGGCCACTGGCTTGTTGGTAGCTCACCTACTTGTGCCAGGGGCTTTGTTCTATCGCTAGTAGTTCACCTGGTTTGCTGGGACTGTGGGGGCCTCCCACTGGCTTGCTGGGCTGCACTCCCCTTTTACCTGAGACAGACTTCTTGTAGTTCTTCTAAGTTATCTTGGACTGGAAAATTGATCCCGTCCTTTTGTGGCTTTTGTCACTTATTTAAAGTTGTTTTAGAGGGAAATTGGAGAGAGGTAAGGCAACTTGCTGCCTTTTCTGTGCCATCTTGGCTCTGCCTGCTCCAGGAAATTTGTGAACAAAAGCAGGAAGATGAGAAGATTTAGGACATGCTGGATGACAATTTGTCTTGCTTATGTCATAATTATTATTATTTTTTTTAAGTGAGGCAATTGGGGTTAAGTGACTTGCCCAGGGTCACACAGCTAATAAGTGTTAAGTGTCTGAGGCCGGATTTGCACTCAGGTCCTCCTGACTCCAGGGCCGGTACTTTATCCACTGCGCCACCTAGGCGCCTGTGATTGTTTTTTCTTTTCTTTTTTTGGGGTGGGGTGGGGTGGGGTGGGGTGAGGCAATTGGGGTTAAGTGACTTGCCCAGGGTCACACAGCTAGTAAGTGTTAAGTGTGTGAGGCCGGATTTGAACTCAGGTCCTCCTGACTCCAGGGCCAGTGCTCCATCCACTGCACCACCTAGCTGCCCCCTGTGATTGTTTTTTAAAAGTTAATTTCTTAACAATAATAATAGGTGACATTCATATGGCACTTGAAAGTTTGCTAAGAGGTTTTATATACATACATTAGCTCATTTGTTTCTCACCACAGCTCTGAGGCAGAGGCATTATATCCATTTTACAGATGAGGAAACTGGAATTCAGTGACATGGTGTCTTGGTCGTGTCTTCTTTTGCTTATAAGTTTGATGGTGAGATTTTAGTGTTTCTGAAGGAAGACGAGCATTCTAGCCATTGTTACCCAATAAGAGACCTATTTATACTCAATTTACAAATTAAGCCCAGTTTCAAAACATATTTACTAGTAATGTTTAACTTAGTGAATAATTATTACTTTTCTTTAAAAGATGACTAGCTTCTAGAGGCTAAAGTATAGAATATAGAGACTACACACATAACTCAACAAACATGTGGGAAGTGCACATAATTGTTATTGCATGCAGTTTGTGGAAGGTTCAGATAACAATATGGTATGAAAGTATTTTCCTCTAGCTTATAGTTCTTTCTTTTACTAACATTCTACTCTAATATTTTAAAACATAAAGGCCTTTCTCCAAGTCTCCCCCACTCCATGCCCCGAATTCCCCAGTAACTTAACTACTACATTATGTTTTGTTTTGTTGGGCAAAACCATTCAGGACCTTTACCGGAAACACAAAGGGGTTATTATCTTCTTCAGTGAAAGGAATAGCCACATCAATACAAGCACAAGTCTTTAAAATACCCTGAATGATATTAACTTATAGTTTATTGTGGTTATCATTTCTGTCAAATTGAAACCCATATTAAGCTTTGTGCTGGTCCATAGAGTATAGAAGCTGGCTGGAAGGTAGAAGTAGTAGATGAAGTTAAGAATGGTATGTATATAAAAATGCTCTAGTGTTTTATGCTGTCCCCCATTCACAAATCCATATTAGTACTGTTTTTTACTTATCACACAAGTACAGTGATTTTGGCTGTAATTAACTAAAATTGGATACTCCTATGTCTCTTATTACTGACCCAAAAAATCCTGGTCATTAAACCTGGTATTATCAGGCCTTCAGAATAAGTAAAAGATGTTTTACCTTTACTGCTTCACTGGATTTGCATGTGTAGTGCATTTTGCTCAGAAATATTTAGTCTACAAAAATTTCCATGCATACATTATTATCTTTTACTTCAAAAATTTCTTTTGGGCTTGTCCTTGATTTTTATCTTTCTTTAATAATAACAGCAAGTGCGTAAGTAAGCTTACAGTTACATAGTACCTTTAAAGGCATTGCTTTATTTATGTCTCCCAAGTAACATAGTTAATCAGCAAATGTCCCTTGAGTTCATCTGTGGTTATCAAATGGCATGCACTTCTCCACTCATAACTAGAATGTTCAAGTCTTTTTATCCAAGTCTTGCACATTTCTTTGGATAGTTTCTCAAGTTCCTACCTTGGAGTAAGAGAAGCATCTATATTCAAAAAAGAAGATAGGAATCGAGAAGTATTTCAAAAGGAAATACTTCTCAAGACTTTGCCACAAAGTAATGAAAAGAAGAAGTAAAGTTTATTTGAATTATCTAGTCTGATTTAATTTAAGAGTAGTCCTATTCATATTTGGCTATGGTTTTAAAAGTATTATAATTTGGATGGTCAATATAATACATGTTTGTATTTTTCACTAGAGAATACAATAGTTATCTGTCAAAGCTTCTTGAAACTGGCAAAGGTATTTCCTGGGTGCTCTTATGCTCAGATTTTGGCCCTATAGATCAACACCACAGGGAGGAATAAAAGATTTACATGAATGGTCTATTTCCTTTTGCCCTTTGGTGTATTGAACTGAAGACAATGTCCCTAAATGTGAATAGCATCTTTAAAATAAGTCCTATTTGTGGCCACTGACCACAATTCCCAAATGAACTGAATCATGGGCTGGAGTAGGACTAGCATGAAATAAATATTGAATGCCTGAACAGTCCATTCCTATTTCTTGACTTCCATATTTCTGTTAGCCAACTCCAGGAAGTCAGATACAGGGTGGCCTTGGATGTGGAAACAGCCTGCAGACCAAACCAGATATGCTTAGTGAAACCAAGAAGCAACGGAGCAAGCGGACTCAGAGGACTGGGGAAAAGGCAGCACCTCGTTCCAAGAAAAGAAAGAAGGATGAAGAAGAAAAACAATCTATTTATTCTAACACAGACACGTTTGCCCACTTGAAACAGGTGAATTATTAGGGGCATTTTCTTGAGAGAACACATGAAATACATATTTTTAAAACTATTTTGTCTTCACTGTTAGAATTGACTACAGAGAAACATTTAGGTTGATCCAAACATTACATATAAATCAACCTTGTAATTGGTCATTTCCTTACCTATTGTAGTGGCGATCCTATTATGCTACAGCCTCTTATTAGGTAGATGTCCCTGACACTCTCTTTTCCCTACCTAATGTAGATAAATGAAATCAGTAGTTATTTGAGTATTCTTCACAACCAAGGTAAATAGCCTCAGTCTTATAGAGAAAATCATTTATCGTTTCTTTTGGCCTTAGAAACCAATAAAACAGACCCGAGAGTGACTCTTTTATACAACAGAGAGCTATAGGTCCTCCTCGTACTTGTTAAATCATCGACACAAAGCCATTATTGATGTCTTAAATATTGTATCTCCCCCAGTGCATTTTACCCCTCAGCCTGTCCCCATTCCTGATGTGGAGGGGAAAAATTTAGCCCCGGAGATTTGCAAAAGGCACAGTTAGTTTTTCTTGTTATTTACCTGGTTTGGCCAGGCTAAAAAGATGAATTTCTATCTTATTTTTAAAAACGATATCAAATTAAATATTCTTTACTCTGCCTCATTAATATAATCCAGTGTCTTGATAATTTGGTTTAGGGGGAAGGGGCCTTAAGCATTTCACCTTACCTTCATATTCTTTGGGCCTTGATGTTTTACTTAAAGCAGATAATTGATACTGTAATATTCTTTGCTTCCCGTTTATCATCTGTATCACTTTTACATATTTTTTCAATAGCAGCTCTCTCTGCTTCCTCTAATGGAACCAATCATTGGAGTGAACTTTGCACACTTTCTTCCTTATGGCAGTGGCCAATGTAATAGTGGAAATCGCCTTCTAGGAACTTTTGGCAGTGCCACCCTTGAAGGGGTCTCAGATTATTATTCTCAATTGATCTACAAGGTATGGATTTTTTTTTTTCCATCTGTTTTTGCCTTGTCCAGACTGAGATAGTTTTAGCCATGTATTTATTTCTTCTTGAGTTTATAATTCTGAACCTTATCTCAAGTAAGAGATAGATTTAAAAAGCAAAAACCAATTCCCCTGAAGTATATGATATGTTATGGTTGTTCTTTTTGGCCTTTTGTTTGTCTCCATATATATGGGTTCACAATTGTGGCATAGTGCAAAGTTGTCCAATAAAATGAATTTGAATTACAGCTTCATAAGATACTAGTTCTCAATTCCTTTTCAAGGCATTTTGATCAGAAAAGCTTTTATTAATGAGAATTTGATGAGAAGGAGATTCCTTGATTTAGGACCACAACTTTTTTTTTAAGTCTTATTCTAGGAAAAAATTTCAGAACTTTAAAAGTTTTTTGAGAAAACAAAAATCAGACTGAGAAAAATTATTTGAGAACATTAGAAGGCTTCATGTCTAAGGATCCATCTAATGGAAAACACTAAATGTATCCCATAAAAACATCTATTTCAGGCTTAATAAAAGAGTTATGGACCTATTTTTACTTTTGTTTTATTTAATCATCACTTAGGAGCAAAGATCCTAGTTACTAAAAGGATGTTCATGGAATTACATTTTATTGTCATTATTGGAAAAATACAAGTTCCTGTGTATTTATTTTATATCTTTTGCTCTCCAGCAGAATAACTTGAGTAACCCTCCCACACCCCCGGCTTCTCTCCCTCCTACTCCTCCTCCTGTCACCTGTCAAAAGATGGCAAATGGCTTTGCAACCACTGAGGAACTTGCTGGCAGAGCTGGAATGTTAGTGGGCCATGATGGTATGATAATCTAACACTTTTATAATGTCAAATTGTCATTTCCCAAAGCATAAAGTATATAGTATTATTTAATTTAAACACATGAATAAAAATAAATGAGATTATTTTCTTTAGCAGTCTCTGATTTTGTCAGGTTTCATATATATACATATATATGAATTAACAATTTTAATGTTTGTTGTGCTTTTGTGTTTTCAGTTACTAAAGCTCTTGGGCCTAAACAGTTTCCACTGCCATTCAAACCACAGGATGACCTCCTGGTTAGAGCTATGGCCCAAGGCCCCAAGACTGTGGATGTTCCTGCTTCACTTCCAACACCTCCTCACAACAACCAAGAAGAATTAAGGTAAAATACTTTAATTGTGTGACAGATTCATCCATTAAATTGCTTAGTTTAATGTTTAGACAGCTTTTATAGAAAGTCAGTGCAGGAGCCAAGGTTAGGGATGAGACTTGTGATTTCAGTAGGATAGGGAGCTCCTGGTAAGGCACCTTCTCTACAAGGCTATAAACATACACTTAGGAGAAGTATCCTTTATGTTTACACACACACACACACGCACATGCACACGCACATTCACTTTCTCTCTCAGGTATATGTGTACGTACGTGTGTATATGTAATAGAATATACGTTGTGTATATGTATAGATATGCATAATACAGACATCTTATACATTGTACATATGTATTATATCTACTTTGTATATAACATAAACATATATACACATATACTTTATTGTAATTCTTACTAATGATATATACATAGCTAAAATGACTGCTAAAACCAGAACTATCTTTCAGTACCTCATCCAAAGTTGATAAAGATACTAATTCATCCTATTCCTCATGGTTTCCAAAATAAATATTTTTAATGTCAGTTAATTTTGTTATTTTATTCTGTGTTTTTCTCCTTTCTTTGTATACATGGTATTTATAGTGTCTGGTACTATACAAATAGTAAACACCTAATAAATAAAGCACTGGCCCTGGATTTAGGAGGACCTCAGTTCAAATACAACCTCAGATGCTTGACACTTACTAGCTGTGTGACCCTGGGCAAGTCACTTAATCCCCATTGCCCTCCCCCCAAGAAAAAAGAAAAAAGAAAGAAAAGGGGAAAAGAAGGAGCCAGCTATAATTTCCTTTAATTATCCCTTAGAACTGTCATTCATGAATCTTCCTAAACTCTTCTTAAATTTATACATTTTTAGTATTTATACTTAACCCTACCTCTTCCTTTTATTAGCTATGACCTTAAGGGAATTTTTATATACATTTCTTAAAGATTTGAGTTTCTTCTATATAAGAGAAATCCAGATTCACCCAACTGCTAATTTGATCAGTATTTTTTTTATTTCCATAAACTTTTAGGCCCAGCTTTTAGTCTAGTAAAGCATCCTTTTAATTACTTAGTAGTTGAAGGATTTTAATTAAATTTTTTTCAGTTTGCCAATTTGAATAGAAATTTATTCATTAGTCAAATCCATGCAAAATCTAACGTTTTCATATTTCTATCATAGTAGTATAATATTTTGTAATAAAAAGAAATAGAGAATTTGCGGGAGCTTTGAGAAATAGAAGTTTTTAGTGAAACTACAAATTTTGATTATTCCTTTTCTTTCAGGGTCCAGGATCCCTGTCATGATAGGGACACTCCTGAGAGTTTTGTTCCCTCTTCTTCTCCTGAAAGTGTGGTAGGAATGGAAATAAGCAGGTATCCAGACCTGTCATTGGTCAAAGAAGAACCTCCAGAACCTGTTCCATCTCCTGTCATTCCAATTTTGCCAAGCAGCAGTGGAAAAGGTAACATTAATATACATTGCAATTATTATTTTTTTAGATACTGTATTGTGAATGTACTTAACCTGTGCATTTTGATGAACAATCAGCTTTCACTGTTATTTTTTCTAAAGGTTCAGAAGCCAGACAAAATGATATAAAGGCTGAGCCTGGTTCAGGCACCCTATTTTTCACATCTCCATTCGGCCCATCCCAGAATGGCCCTAAATCTGGCCTTATATCTGTGGCAATCACTCTCCATCCCACAGCTGCTGAGGTAAGGGATAAAATGTCATACCATATTTCCAAACTTTCAAATATAAAGATTTTTGGATACATTTAAAATTTGATGAGTTTCATATGCTTTCTTTTTGATCTGGATATTGTTATTTAATACACAGTGGTCCTTCTCTGAATGGAGATTGAAGCATACCCAATTTTTTACTTTATTTTTCTTGTACTTTTTTGTCAGTGTTTTCTTGTGCAACATGGCTATGTACATATGTTTTACATGACTTCACATGTGTAATCACTATCAAATTTCTTGGCCGACTCCAGGGAGAGGGGGGTGGCAGGGGAGAGAGAAAAATTGAAATAGAATTTTAAAAAATTATTGTTGGGGGCAGCTAGGTCGCAAAGGGAATAAAGCACCAGCCCTGGATTCAGGAGGACCTGAGTTCAAATCCAGCCTCAGATACTTGACACTAGCTGTGTGACCCTGAGCAAGTCACTTAACTCTCACTGCCCTGCAAAAAAAAAAAAAGAAAAGAAACCCTCCCCCCCCCCCCAAAAAAAAACCCACTCCAAAAATTATTCTTAAAAAATTGTTTTACACGTAATTGGGAAATGTTTAATGAAAAATAAAAAGCATTTTTAAAAATGTTAACATCCCTTTTACTGTGTAATAATTATTTAAAAGTGATTATTATCGCTTCTTCTCATGGCCCAACCAAATTGAATTTTTAAAAAATAAATAAAAATCTCAATGAATATACATAATTGCATAAAACTGCTTTGGCCACATTCAAAAATGTATGTTTAATTCTGCATTGGACAGTATCTATGGTGTGCTCATAATAGGTGTTTTATGAATGTTAGATGTTTATTATGTCTGCTGATTTTGAGGTTAGTTTTCTTGTTCAATTTTTTACCCATCCTTTAGTTCCTTACATAAAAGAAATATTTAATAAGTGCTTTTTGAATTGAAATTAATTAATGAACTTTAATCAAGACAAATTAATGAACAGTCAGTTTCATTTGCATGATATGGATCACTGTTATGCTGACTCAACGGTTTATTCCAGAAATCTGTTATGAACAATGGTACTGGAAACATGTTTTAGTTTAGCTTATTTAAGATTTATTTATTCTTTCATTTAAATATCAAGCTTCTTCCAAATGAATGTTAATACTTTATTTTTTCTTTAGATACATATTTAGACTTTTTCTCTGGGTTCTAAAAAGGATTGAATCAGAAGTTCTTGATACTTTTTGATGTAATTAATGGTTTCATGACCATTCTTCATTTTTAAGTCTGTTACCTCTCTGTTAGGAAGCGAGTAGTATATCATCTTCAGTCCTCTATACTTAAGATTTCTCATTGCACTGATCAGATTTCAAAAGCCATTTAAATTTGTTTTTCTTAATAATAATATTATCATTTTATAAAATGTCCTCTAGTTCTGTTTATTTCACTCTTCATTAATTCATAAAGATCTCACTTTCCTCTGAAACTGTTTCACCATTTCTTTTGGCATATTCCATTAAATACATATATAATTTGCTTAGCCAATAGGTAGCCCCCAATTTATTTCCAGTTTTGATCTTTTTATCATCTTTCTTTGATCTCTTTAAGTATAGGCTTAGTAGCTGAATTTCTTTGAGGTGGTACCTCAGCATTGTGTTAATTTGCATTTCTCTAATCAAAAGTGATTTCAAGCATTTTTTCATGTAACTATTAATAGCTATGATTTCTTCTTTTGAAAACTGACTATCAGTTAAGGAATGGTTCTTATATATTCCTATATGTTTCTAAAATGAGGCCTTTATCAGAGAAAGTTGCTATAAAATTTGTTTCCTAGTTTACTTTCTTCTAATTTTGGCTGCATTACTTTTGTTCGTGTTTTGTATTTAAATTTCACTTAATCAAAATTATATATTTTACTTCCCATTATCCTCTGTATTGTTTGATCATAAACTCTTCCCTAGTCCATGATCTGATAGGTACCTTTTTCCATTTTTCCCTAATTTATGATATCCCCTTTATGACTAAATCATTTATCCATTTTGACTGTATTTTTGTATATACAGTGTGAGATTTTGGTCAGTGCCTGGGTTCTGCCAAACTACTTTTCCAGTTTGCCCACTAGTTTTTATCAAATAGCAAATTCTCATCCACAGAACTTAGATCTTTGCATTGCTATGTTTATTTACTACAGTATATTGATATTTCTCCAGTTTAGATATGTGTTTGTGTGAAAAGTTTTTGTGGGGCAGCTAAGTGGCGCAGTGGATAGAGCACCGGCCCTGGATTCAGGAGGGCCTGAGTTCAAATCCAGCCTCAGACCCTTGGCACTTACTAGCTGTGTGACTCTGGGCAAGCACTTAACCCCAATTGCCTCACCAAAAAAAAAAAACAACAACAAAAAAAAGTTTTTATAATTTTGTTCATATTATACCCGTATTTGTCTTCTAGACTCCCAAGTTTTTATATTATATACAGTTCTTTTAAATGGAATTCTCAGGGAGCAGCTAGGTGGTACAGTAGATAAAGCACTGGCCTTGGATTCAGGAGGACCTGAGATCAAATTCAGCCTCAAACATTTCACACTTACTAGCTGTGTGACCCTGGGCAAGTCACTTAACCCTCATTGACCCACCCCCACCCCCAAAAATGGAATTCTTTATCTTGCTTCTGGGTTTTGTTGATAGAATCATGGAAATGCTGATGATTTATGTGGATTTATTTTATATACTGCAACTTTGCTGAAGTTGTTAATTGTTTCAGATAGTTTTTAGTTGCTTCTCTAGGGTTCTCTACGAAGACATATCATCTGCAGTCTTGCAGTTTTGTTTCCTCATTGTCTGTTTTTATCCAATTTTTTTTTCTTGTCTTATTGTTATAGCTAGCATTCCTATAGAATAATAGTGATTATGTGCATCTGTGCTTTACACTTGATCTTATTGGGACGGGTTCAAGTTTATCTTCATTACATATTTGCTTTAATTTTAGATAGTTATTTCTTATTATTTGAAGAAAGGTTCCATATATTCCTCTGCTTTCTAGTGCTTTTAACCCAAATGGGTGTTGTTGTTTTTTCCAAAGGCCTTTTCTGCATCTATTGATATATAGTCATATGGGGAGGCTTTTGGGGGCATGGGGTGTTCATTTGGGGATTTTTTTGTTTGTTTGGGGGGGAGTGGTGTGAGAAAATAATTGGTTTTGGAACGCCCAGAGGGCCCCCATGTTCAAGGGGATTATATTAAGATTGATTAGATTGACTTTGCTGATTGATTCTCTTGAAGTTGACTTGACTGAAACAACCATACCTAACTGAAGGCCTGGCTCTCAGTGGGTAGGTTCTCTGACTTTTTGGCAGGTTCTGCTCATGGATCGCCCTCAAGTCCAGTGAACCAGTGGATTTGGGTGATGCTAGCCAATTAGCTTGAAGCACTTTGTAGGGGCCACTTCTCATCTGGACACAGAAGTAGTTTCTGCTCTCACAGGCACTGGAACTTCCCCCTTTTTGACCTGAGACTCTGAGGTAGTGGCAAGATAGGTTTCTTCACTTTCTGAGCCAGGTGTTCTCTTTTTACTAATACTTTGTATGCTTTAATAAATGCTTAATGCCCAAAACTGGTGCTAAAGCTTCTAATTTATATAACAAATATATTAGAAACCGCAGCTAATTTTCCACAAACTTGGGACAGAAATAAGGCAAACAAATATAGTTTTACTTGTCACAGGGCAGTTGCTTTTATTGTTGATTTGGTCAACAATACTGATAATTTTCCTAATATTGAATTATTCTTGCATTCCTGGTAAAAAAAATTCCACCTGATAATAGTATATGAACTTTGTCATATATTGCTATAATCTCCTTGCTAATATTTTATTTAAAATTTTTGCATCGGGGGCAGCTAGGTGGCACAGTGGATAAAGCACCGGCCATGGATTTAGGAGTACCAGAGTTCAAATCTGGCCTCAGACACTTAACACTTAGGTCTGGGCAAGTCACTTAACCCCCATTGCCCGCCAAAAAAAATTACATCAATAGTCATTAAAGAAATTGGTCTGTAGTTTTCTTTCTTTGTTTTTGTTCTCCCTGATTTAGGTATCAGCACCATATTTGTATTGTAGAAGGAATTTGGTAGGACTCCTTTATCTAATTTTTCCAAAAAAACCTTTTTTTTACTATTGGGATTATTTGTTAGTTAATTAACTATTTGTAGTATTCACTTGTGAATCTCCATCTGGTCCAGGGGACTTTATCTTAAGGATCTTATTTGTGGCTTGTTCAATTTTTATTTTCTAAGATACTGTTTCTTCTGTTAATCTGGGCACTTTTGTTTTCATAAATATTCATCCATTTCACTTAGAATGTCAATTTTATAGGTATACACTGGGCAAAACAACCAATAATAGTAGCTTTAATGTTATCTTCATGGTGAATTCCCCTTTTTCCTTTTTATAATAGTAACTAGGTTTTCTTCTTTTTATAATCAAATTAACTGATGATTTATTGGCTTTTATCTATTGGTTCACTGGCTTTCTTTACTTTCCATTTTATTACTTTCTCCTTTGATTTTTCAAGATTTCCATTTTGGTATGTAATTGGGGATTTTTAATTTGTTCTTTTTCTAGCATTTTTAATTGCATGCCCGCTTCATTAGCCTGCTATTTATCCCTTTTATCACTGTATGCCTTTGGAGATAGACATTTTCCCTTAAGTACTACTTTGGTTGCATCCCACAAATTTTGGAATGTTGTCTCATTTTTATCATTCTCTTCAATGAAATTAGTGATTGCTTCTATGATTTTTTTTTGACCCACTGATTTTCTCATTAATTTTGAATCTGTGTTTCCATAGCCCTTCATTGAATAATGTTTATTGCATTATACTCTGGAAAGCATGAACTTAATATTTTTGCTTTTCTGCATTTGTTTATAAGGTTTTTATACCTTAATATATAGTCAGTTCTTCTGAAGGTGCCATGTAAAGCTGAGAAAAAGTTGTATGCTTTTCTATTCCCATTCAGTCTCAAGAATTCTATCAGAGTTTGAAGAATATTTTCATCTTCTTTATTTATTTTATGGTTAGATTTATGTAGCATTAAGAGGGGAAGAGTCTTCCACTAGTTAAATTTCATTGTCTATTTCTTCCTGTGATTCATTTAACTTTTCCTTTAAGAATTTGGATGATATTAAATTTGCAGCATATGTTTAGTATTGTTATTACTTCATTGTCTATGATACCTTTTGGCAAGATGTCATTTCCCTGCTCATCCATTTTAATTGTCTGTTTTTGCCTTTGTTTTGTCTGACATTATGATTACTACCCCTTCTCTTAATCACTGCTGAAACATAATGTATTCTGTTCTAGCCCCTCATTTTAAATTGTATGTGTATGTTTCAGGTGTGTTTCTTGTAAACAACATGTTTTTAGACTCTGGTTTCTAATACATTCTGCTATATGCTTCCATTTTTATGGGTGAGTTCATCCCATTCACATTTACAATCATGATTATTACCTCTCCATTTTCCTCCTTCCAGTTTTTTTCTGTTTATTCTTCTCTTTTTATCTTGTCTCTTTTCTAAAGACTTTTGCTTCTGACTACTGCCTTGTTTTATCCCTCCTCCTTTTTATTAAACCCACCTTCCCCATTTCTCTTACCCTGTTTTCTTACTTTCTTGTTGAGTAAGATATATTTCTGTACCAATTAAGTGTGTGTGTTTGTATATGTGCTTCTACACATGTATATAAACACACAGATATTTCCCCCTCTTTTAGCCAATTCTGATGACAGTGACAGTAAGGTAGGTTCAAGCATTATCCCATACCCCTGAACCCCTCATCTTTTTCCTCCATTGTAAAAATTCTTCTTAACCTCTTTTATGTGAAATGTTTTCCCTCATTCTTCCTCTCCCTTCACCCTTTTCCCAAGGCATCTCTCTTTTTCACCTATCCATTTTTTACATCATCCCAGCATAATTGACTCCTAGGTTCTTTCTATTTGGAATCTTTCTGACTGCCCTATTAATAATGATAAAGTTCTTAGAAGTTACATGTGTCAATCATCCATATAGAAAGTTAAATTGTTTAACTCTATTGAGTCCCTTATGATTTCCTCTTTCTTATTTATCTTTTTAAGCTTCTCTTGATTTTTATATTTGGAAGTTAAATTTTCTATTCAGCTCTAATATTTTCATTAGAAATGCTTGAAATACTCTATTTCATTAAATATCTATTTTTCCCCCTAAAAAAATTATACTGTTTTTTTGATGGGTAGTTTCTTCTTGGTTGTAATCCTAGTTCTTTTGCCTTCTGGAATATCATATTCCAAGTATTCTGTTCCTTTATTGTGGTAGCTAGGAAATCTTGTATGATCACAGTGTCAACAACATTGTGTGTAGATCAACTGTGATAGGCTTGATTCTTCTCAGCAATACAATGGTACAAGATAGTTCCAAAGGACTCATGATCGAAAATGCTTTCCAAATTCAGAAAGAAAAAAAAAGAACTGTTGAATCTGGATGCAGATCAAACCAGACTATTTCTATTGTTTTTGTTGTTGTTTTTCTTTTTTGAGGTTTTTCCTTTTTGCTCTGATTCTTCTCTCATAACATGACTAATGCAGAAATATGTTTATTGTGATTGTACATATATAACCTAAATCAGATTACTTGCTGTCCTGGGGAGGGAGGGAGAAAACTATCCCTAAATGTAACTGGAAAATATTAATATTTATATGGAAATCTTGTATGATCCTGACCATTATAAGCATTTCAAATTAGCAGTTTATGCCTTCAGATTGTTAATTGGTCAGAACAGGGATTCTTGTCCTTTTTTCTGTCATGGACACAATGCAATCAGGTGAAGCCTATGGAACCCTTCTCAGGTGTCTTAAATATGTAAATAAATCACATATAATTACAAAAGAAACCAGTTAGATTGAAAATACAGTAAGCAAAATATTTTTAGAAAACAAGTTCTCAGACCCACTAGTTAAAAGCTATGGGTTAAGTGTCAAAATCAATAAGAAATTAAAGTTAGGATAGATTAGAAAATACTTTGTGTGTAGTTATAGTAGCTCCAGTCCTGCCTGGCTGACCATGCTATCCACTTTCCCCCCAAAAATGATAATGAACAAAATAAAGACTATCACTAAATAAAGACCCCAACCATCACTGTTTCTTGGGAGTGGAGGGATAATCAATATAAAATAGTCACCAGGATAAGGAGGCAGAATGATTTCCAAAAAATGATTTATCCAGCAAATAAATGATCACATTATTAAGCAACAGGATATATATGAAAGCTGGAGGCAACATCACTTTAGAGAATGAGTTTATTTTACAATACACTATACAAGAAGATGACAGAAAAAGATACCTGGTTGGAGGTATCATAGACATTTAATTGATTCCTTCTGACAGATTCTGAGATAATTATAAGCAAAATTATCCTCATGATACTATAAAAAAAAAGTTGAGGCAGAAATGAACTTGAGAACCCTAAGCCAAATCCTTCTGAGAACTTTTGAAAATGAAACCAAAGGTAATAAAATGCATCTGAAACAGTATAAATTATACTGCTGTTCTATGGTCATCTCATCTTCTCAGTGAGAGTAGTAGAAATACTGCATTTAGATTCTACCTTCTCTTCGCACTGGAAAAACTGCCTGAGGAAGTGGCAATATGAATTCAAGAATAACTGCAGGACCTGACAAATGCTCAATGGGAGAAAATTTCAAAAGATTAGGGAAAAAAAATCAAGGGCATTGACCAAAAAAGGCAAGTAAGAATATCACTGATTATCAATTCATATTTTTCCATTCTTCTGTAATGCTAAATTAGAAAGGTCTTTACAGGCATGGAAGCTATCTGCAGTAACATGGAGACTTTTGCAGGTGACTGACTGATTCTACATCAGACTGTTCATTGAATCACACAATTCCCTCAGAGTTGTACAAAGCAAGATTCTTCTTTATCTTTTATCTGATGATATGCATCTTAAAAGAAAACTGCAGACGGATAATGAGATGAGTCCAGAATTTAGGAGGAGGAGAAATTAGACTGAGCCATATTTGAGATGTTATGCAGGATTTCAGTTTTGAAAAACTGTTTGTTCCTCCCACTTCCTTTTTAATATCAATTAGTGATGCCAATTTGTCTGAGAATTTTTGCATCATTATAATTGCAGGTGTAAAATGGGAGGCTAAATGATGGACATAAGTAGGCTATTTACTTGTTGGAAAGAGTGATGAACAAAAAGTGACAAAATTGACATTAAGCATTTGTGTGACTAGAAAAGTAAGTTATGTAGAATAAAGTATAATAAGTTGCTACAAGTTGAACCAGATCAAGTTTGGGGTGTGTGTTGTGTAGAGTTCTGGAATATTTTTACACAGAAGAATTGTACTGCAAAGTATAATCAGGTTTATGTTTTACCCTGGTGCAGGGAATACCCATCACTAAGTGTTTTTAGGTCTATTGTAGTGCAATTAATATTGCTATTAATCAATTTTTTAAATTTTTCTAAGAAATCATATTAAGTTATAAATACTATAGCAGAAAGATTTCTTAAAACAATGTTATTTTATCATATCATGTTGTTCATAGTTACCTTTGGATAACATCTAAATATTTACTTGTTTTTAGAATATTAGTAGTGTTGTGGCTGCATTTTCCGATCTTCTTCACGTACGAATTCCTAACAGTTATGAGGTCAGTAATGCTCCAGATATTCCTTCACACATGGGCTTGATAAATGGTTCCCGTGTAAACCCTGGCTTAGAATATCGGCAGCAATTACTCCCACATGCTCCTCCACCAGTATCCATGAGCCATGGAAGACTAGTAGCCTCTTACAAACTCAAACAACCAAATATGCCATTTCCTCCAACAAGCAATGGTGAGTTGGTTTATGACAATCTCATTTCTAATTCTTTTCCTTAAGTTAAGATTGCTCAGTTTATTTTTGTAGATGTTTATAACTAAAATTTGTATTTGATGCCAGCCAAGTGAAGATATGTATTATATTTATTGTTCAGCATTTCTTGAATCCCTAGCATTTTCTTAGGTGTTCTTTTCTATTCTCTGGAAGTATGTGATATAGAAATATAAAATAAAATATATTGTAAGTCTAGTTGTGTAGCTAGGAGGTACAGTGGATAGAGTGCAAGACCTGCAGTCAGGAAGACTCATTTTCTTGAGTTCAGATCTGGTCTCAGACATTTATATGACCTCAAACATATCATTTTAACCCTGTTTGCCTCAGTTTCCTTATCTGTCAAATGTGATGGAGAAGAAAATGGTAAATCACTCCAGTATCTTTGCTTAGAAAACCCCAAATGGGGACACAAAGAATAATAATAGATGAAATGACTGAACAACAAAATAATCTAGTTGGGGAGAAATAATTTAAATAGAAAGTAACATTGTGAATTCAAGTATATGTATTTCCTTTAATGTTTATTTTGCAGTTCCATAGTATATCATTTCACTTTTGAAGTACAATCATGTCACCAGGTGTTTAAAATCTCTTAAAAAAATTTTTTTTCAGGTCTAGCTGGTTATAAGGATCATAACCAAAATATTGGTGATAACTCTGCACTCAGACCACAGTGGTGTTGTCATTGTAAAGTGGTCATTCTTGGTAGTGGTGTTCGGAATTCTTTTAAAGGTCCAGGCTTTCTGAAACAGGTACTGAAAAGCTGTATTGTTTTTTCTCAATTAAAATAGATTTGAGATATTCTATTCATCCATACACACACACACACACACACACACGGAACAATATTTATGTATGTGTGTATATGTGCATGTATATTTGTGTGTATATGTGTCAGTGCAGTTTTAAGTTATTTAAAACTTTGCAGGTACCGTGTGTGTGTGTGTGTGTGTGTGTGTGTGTGTGTATCTATCTGTGTGTATTTGTGTATGTGTGTATACATTATAGGCTCCAAAATTTGCTTAAGACATACTGAATAAGGGGCAGCTAGGTGGCACAGTGGATAAAGCACCGCTCCTGGATTCAGGAGTACTTGAGTTCAAATCAGGCCTCAGACACTTTATACTTACTAGCTGTGTGACCCTGGGCAAGTCACTTAACCCCCATTGCTCCACAAAAAACAAACAAACAAAAAAAGACATACTGAATAAATTCTTGTTAGACTGGCATTTTCACTTTCTTAAAGAATTTCAGAAACAATTTTCTTTTTCAAAAATAACATTTTTTTCCCATTATTGAAAAACTGTGAATGAGGAGCCATTTCAGGATTCATAACTATTAACTATTCATAACTATTAACCATTAGTTTGAATGGTGCAAAAATCCTTTTTACGTTGTGATTAATGAACCAGACATAAGACATTAGTTTCAATTTTGTTAATTCTAGGGTTTTGTTTTGTTTTGTTTTGTGGTGGGAAGGAAAGGATGGGAAATGTTGTTAGTGGCAATACTCTATTACCCCAAGCACAGCATTTTTAGACAGACACACACACACACACACACACGCACACACACACACACACACACACACACACACACACACGGCAGACAGAATCAACATTTTATATTTGCTTGTGTGAGAAAGTGAAATGGCAGCAGCTTTTTGTGGTCATCTTAGGTTCAAGATTGGAATAAAATATGCAAAAGAAAAAATATTTCTGCTGCTCATGTTTCCTAAGTTCACTTCTTTCTATCTACTACATGTCTGTATTAGGTATTTGGACAGTCGTTACCTTTTACATTTAAGTCAAATGTGAGTCTCATTTTCTATAGCATAGAATATGAAGCACAAATCTCTGTGACACTCACACTCAGTTTTCATTACCATTTTGGCTGGAGGAGAAATAAGTTAGGGGGATAGAAGGAGAGTTCTGAGCTATATTCACCAACAGTTTTAGTGTTCATTTTGAAATGCTTATATATCTTTTCTCTTTGGTTCTCAGGATTCTCAAGAAAGCTCTGATAGAGGGGAAAAGGACCTTGTATTTTGTAGTAATAACTGTTTTGTTCTTTATTCAAAAACTGTTCAAGGAAAAAACTCAGAACACAAGGTAACAATTTAAACATTAAGATGTGGTTTAGTGTTTGATTTTGTCACAGAGCTGATGCACTAATTGTATAAAACCTTGAATAACTAACTAAGGGGAACTCTGATTTCACCTATACTTAAGCTTAACATCATTGATCCATGATTCTGTTTCATAACCATTAGAAATACATAATGGAACTAGCTCAGGGACCCTGATCTCATTGGAGTGGGCTCATGGAGGGTATAGATTTCATACCCAATTGGGAGGAGTAATCTATTTAACCCTGCAGGAAAGTAGGAGGGGAAGAGGATAAGGAAGAAAGGGTGAAAAAAAAGGAGTGCAGGGTGAGGGAGAGGATAGTCAGAAGTAAAACACTTTTGAGGAGAAATAGGTAAAAAGAAGATAGAGTACATGTCATGGGAAGGGAGTGGGATGGAGAGAAATAGTTATAATGATTGATTATAATGGCAAAATGTATGGTACCTACTTTGCTGAACTTTTATGAAGAAAATTCTCTGTCAAGCTTAAGGTACTTTATATACAGGTTATGATAAACAGGATACTATCAGAAAAACCTGGAGAGACCTACATGAGATGAAGCAGAGTGAAATGTACTGTATACAAAATAACAGCAATAGTGGGGGATAATCTCCTGGGAAGCATGTGGTTATTTTCAGCAAGGCACAATGATCCAATATAACCCTGAAGGACTTATGAAGATTGCAGCCCATCTGCAGAGAAAGAAGTGATAGTATCTGAAAACAGATGGAAACACATTAAAAAAATTTTTTTTCTTTTCCTCTTTGACAATTCCTTAATCTGAAGTTTTGGTTTTTGGGACTGTTTTCTCTCACAACTAGCTAATATGGGAATTTGTCCATGACTACTCATGTATAACTTATTTTGAATTGTTTGAGGTCTTGTGGGTGGGGGGTGGGGGAAAGAGAAATTGGAACACAAAGTTTTTAAAAAATTGATGTTAAAATTTTGTTTCTACATATATTTTGGAAAATAAAATTCTATTCAAAAAAAAAAGAAAGACATGATGGAAGATTGAAGACAAATTCCTCTTCATTGTAATTCTTAGAAAATATGATAGAGTCCAGTAAGAGGGGATGTAAATAACTTACTGAAGATCAGATCTCCTTTCTAACATTGTCATGGCTGAGACTTGGATCTAACCCTCCTCCCTTCTGTTCTGGAGGCCCGGAAATAATTTCTTTAATGGTTCTATTTTGATCTCTTACAACTTAGCAAAAAATAAGCTTTTGAGAAAGTGAATATTTGTATGAGGAAGTCTATACATTCCTTGCCTTCTCAGCAGAGGGAAAAGTCTCCACTTTATTTGGTTTCATATAATGTAGAAGCCTATTAACAATGCATTTCTAAGATTATGTATTCTGCAAGCATTGTTCATTTTTGACAAATCTTGTCATTCTTACTATCCTATCCAGTAGTAATTCAGCAAGTATTTTAAATGCATTGACATAGTATGTACTGATAAAATGTAGATACACAAACATCCCTACAAAGTGCATCCTTGAAAAGTTGATTTAATAAAGCTTTATTGAGTACCCAGTTATGCATTTAGGTACTGAGGGTATAGAACTTTCATAAAGATTGTCTGGGGGAGGGAGGGGTCTTGCTTCTTAACTTCCTTTCTATTTGTTATATGTTTCTGCCCTTTAACAGAAAAGGCACTATGTAAATCCAAAGAATTATTTAAAACACCTTTAAAGGGATTATCTCCACTGACAATATTTTGATTAGACTTAGTTATATAATAAAATTTATTAGAGTTAATATATAATTTAAGATGGTTAGTGGGAAGAGAGGCAAAAGTACCCTTTATGTGAGAAGAGATGAAGGAACACTGAACTGAAAGATCAATCACAAGACTTACCCTGATATCATCTGTTGTGATCACATCTTTAACATCTTGGATAGACACTGCTATTTTTCACCCTCTTATTTCTTCTCTCTAATTTCTAAAGCATTATTCCCAGCTAAGTTTTTTTTAAAAATCACTACTATCTGAGTTTCTTGTTTTAAACAGGTTCAAATTTGAAAACATCTCAGTACAATTTAGCACTCTTTCTAACATGATTTCTTTTATTTTACAGGATTCACTCCCTTCCTTGCCACACTCACCAACAAAAGAGATGCCCCCTAAAGCATTCCATCAATATAATACCAATATCTCCACTTTAGATGTCCATTGTCTCCCACAGCTTCAGGAAAAAGTCTCTCCCCCCGCATCACCTCCCATTACTTTCCCTCCTGCCTTGGAAGCAGCCAAAGTAGAGGCAAAGACAGATGAACTGAAAGTAACAGTAAAATTGAAACCTCGCCTGAGAGCCATCCATAGTGCTTTTGATGATTGTAGACCACTAAGTAAGAAATGGAAAGGGATGAAATGGAAGAAATGGAGCATTCATATTGTAATTCCCAAGGGGACTTTCAAACCACCTTGTGAAGATGAAATAGATGAGTTTCTGAAAAAACGGGGCAATTCCCTGAAACCTGACCCTGTGCCTAAAGACTATAGGAAGTGTTGCTTTTGTCATGAAGAAGGTGATGGATTAACTGATGGGCCAGCAAGGCTGCTTAACCTTGACTTAGATCTTTGGGTCCATTTGAACTGTGCTCTTTGGTCCACAGAGGTCTATGAGACACAAGCTGGTGCCTTAATAAATGTAGAACTGGCACTTCGGAGGGGCCTACAAATGAAATGTGTGTTTTGTCACAAAATGGGCGCCACTGGTGGTTGTCACAGGTTTAGGTGCACCAACATTTATCACTTTACCTGTGCCATTAAAGCACAATGCATGTTTTTTAAGGACAAAACCATGCTTTGCCCCATGCACAAGCCAAAGGGAACTCATGAGCAAGAATTAAGTTATTTTGCAGTCTTTCGAAGGGTCTATGTTCAGCGGGATGAAGTCCGTCAGATAGCTAGCATTGTGCAGCGCGGGGAACGTGACCACACTTTCCGAGTAGGAAGCCTCATCTTCCACACGATTGGTCAGCTGTTACCGCAGCAGATGCAAGCATTCCATTCTTCTAAAGCTCTTTTCCCTGTTGGATATGAAGCCAGCCGACTATACTGGAGTATGCGGTATGCAAATAGACGTTGTCGCTATTTGTGTTCTATTGAGGAGAAGGATGGGCTTCCCATGTTTGTGATCAAGATTGTGGAGCAAGGCCATGAAGACCTTGTCCTTACTGATACCTCTCCTAAAGGTAACATGCAATTATGTTATCTGTATTTTTGTTACACAGAATTAGGAGTAGTGCAACTTTTCCATGTAGTCTCTTAATTCTTCCCTTCCACTGTTTTGTTTCGTATTTTAAAGCAACCTTTGATACATTATTAAGAATTATGTTTTGAAATGTAAGATGAGTCTCTGTACCATCTTGATAGGATTATGATATGAGTTTTGGAAGACAAACTGTGATCCTAGAAGCTACAGAAGATCCATTCTGGTAGTGATCAAACCAGTCCTGCCACATTATTCACCTTGAAAACTATATCACGTTTCAGGGCCAGCTAGGTGGCACAGTGGATAGAGCATCAGCTCTGGATTCAGGAGGACCTGAGTTCAAATGCGGCCTCAGACACTTGACACTTACTAGCTGTGTGACTCTGGGAAAGTCACTTAACCCTTATTGTCCTGCAAAAAAACCCCAAACAAACAAAAACAACTATATCATATTTCATAAAACTCCAGTTGGTGTTTCTGTATTATACCTACACATGGATTTTATCAGGAGTTGGTATTATCTGGGGATTAGATCTGAGGAATACTTCCAACACCTTACTTGTACATATAGCATTTAGTGAAAATAAACACTGGTGGATGGAATCAGCATTCCAAATTTGGTGGTTTGGGTCTACCTGAAATAATTGACTAGAAATCAGGATATTTCATTTAAGGAAAGTTTAGTCACCCTTGTGCACTCTGGTCAGCCATATTAGAAAAATTGGATTTGCCCCTGAAGCTAAAAGAAAGGTACCTCAGAAGTCCTCAGATCCATTTTCCTCCTTTTACAAATGAGGAAACTGAGGTTCACAAAGATTGTCTACCCATAGTCACAGAGTGGCAAAGCCAGGACTAGACCCCAACTCTGGGCTTGCAAACCAGTGAATGTACTTAAATTGCTGTTTAGGATATACTGGTTACATCTCTCCCCCCTAACTCAGACCCTGGTCCGAGATACTGTGAAATAATAAAAACAAAGCCTTCTAACAATAAAGATTTTTTTCTGCATTGAATATAAAAGTGGTTTGGAGTGAGTTTGGAGTGGTTCGAGCATCTACTCCATGGGAAACAGGAAGGGAATCAAATCAGAAATTTATTGTTGGATATCATAAAAGACTCTTATTAAAACTAGAGCTATTAAAGCCTTTGAAGTTCAAAGCTGTTCAGTAACAAACCAGCCACAATGATAGGCAATGTAAAACATTATAACTTTGATATGTTCCCTGCCCTCTAGCAGTTTGCCTTATAATTTGGCAATGAGAAATTATGCAAGCAGAAAGAGGTGATGCCAAACTACATTTACTTAGCTTTTATTAAATTTCTTAGGGCTCTGACACATGGTCCCAGTTGAATAGAGCAAAGTTTTTATCTGTATCCTTAAACAACATTCCATATACACAATTGACTTCCCTACTCCAACGTCACATTGACCAGAACATCCTTAAGCAGGCAGTTGTACCCACCATGCGAAATTTAATAATAAAGTAAATTTAGCTTGGTATTGTTTCTCCCAACTTAGAGAATTTATCATAGCCAAGTTATAAGGTATACAGCTAGAGGGCAGGGAACATGTCAAAAATATTTTCTTTTACATTGACTATCATTGTGAATCATTCTTTATTGAACGACTTTGAAATTCAAAGGTGTTAAGATCATTTTAACTCCTTTTTATGTTAGTCAAGAGAAAATGTTTTGGGTTTTTTTTAAAGATTTCAGTAAAATGCCCAGATAAAATACTGATATGAAATTGGTCACCATAAGTTATATAGGGGACAATATGGAAACTGCATTAACTCATTGGGATTGAACACTTCTCATTTTCATGTACTTAATGTGGTGATTATTGTTCCTGGGTCTGTTCAATATTGGTAGATTCTTTTGGGGAAATAGTTGTTAATGAGTCTTTTGACTATTTGATATCTTTCTTGAGTTCTTTGTGTGTTGTTCATTCATTTTTATATCACCATAATGTCTGTCACTATAATTTTTTCTTTGTCATTTAGGTGTTTGGGATAAAATTCTGGAGCCTGTTGCGTGTGTTCGAAAAGAATCTGAAATGCTTCAGCTCTTTCCTGGGTATTTAAAAGGAGAAGATCTATTTGGTTTAACAGTTTCTGCCGTGGCAAGAATAGCTGAATCAGTGAGTGCTTTAAATTGTAAAATAGAAATTTTCTTTTATCCTGGAAAATTCCTATTTACTTTATTCTCATAAAGTAGTTGGTCAAATGTCTGTCATGAAGCAAGTCTTGTACTAGGGAAAATAGGAAATAAAAAAGGCTTGATCTATGTTTTCATGACTCATAATCTTTGCTGCCAAATGATTTATTATAAAGACAGTGTTATTTTTGGACATAACTTGTTCCTCAGAATTGAATTATTTCTCACACAGTTCTGGAATACCCATATCTGCGGCTAAATGGCAGACTTTTCAAGAACAATAGTTGTTTATGTTATGAACTCTCTTGAGGAAAGCACAAGAAAGACCCTACAGGCTATTTACTAGAACTGCATAATTTCCCTCTTGGGTGGCCCAGCACTGCATGAATGAATCTATTCATTTAAAAAAATCAAGGTTATATGAATTTGTATATTAGAGACACAAGGTGTGGGAAGTAAAAATTGAAATTCTCTTAAAAATTTCCCTACAATAGTCTAAATACTAACCCTACATCTCTGACCTTATATGCTGTGATATTTAAAATGGAAATGAAACTGATATGCAAAAACAGCTAATAAAGGGAACCGTGGGGCATATAAGACTTTCAATTACATGTTCCAGAAGTTGCAGTTGTTTCCCAAGTTCCTGAGTGACAGAATGTTTTATAAAGAAGTACAGATTTTACTCATTTAGTATATACATTGTTTACAATCTCATGAAACCATTTTTCTCCTTTTTCAGAGAAAAGTTGCCAGGGTTCACAAAATAATTTCTTTAAAGATCAGTTTGCATATTCATACGTAGTGTTTGGTGCCATGCAAAGATTTGGTCCTTACTCAGCCACTTACTCTATTATGTGAACTTGGGCAGGTCACTCTGCTTGGTCTGTAAAATAAGTGACCTAGGCCAGATGATTCCCTACTTCCCTTCTGTGATCTAAGATGTATGCATTCAGCTTTAAAAAATATGTATTTTAAAAAGAAAAAAGCGCATCTTTATTAATGAAAATGTTCACAACCAATATTCACATAGATTTGCAATGACATTTTCATAGGAGAGTCCAGATCTCTTTTTTTGCCTTGCTTGTACTTTTTATTATACTGGATTAGATCTCTTCCTTGCCACACTCGCCAACAAACGAGATGCCCCCCGATGTCCCTACTAACTAGAGATCGTGTAGGTTACTTCTCAGGTATGTTAACTTTTCTCTGTTTCATTCTTCCTTTCAGCTTCCTGGGGTTGAGGCATGTGAAAACTATACCTTCAGATATGGCCGAAATCCTCTCATGGAACTTCCTCTTGCCATTAACCCCACGGGCTGTGCCCGTTCTGAACCTAAAATGAGTACCCATGTCAAGAGGTTTGTGTTAAGGTATTTTGTTTTAACTTCACATAGTACAGCCCAGGGTTTCTAGGATCTGTAGTGGTTTTCTTGTGCTTTATTTGTCTGCTGCTCACAAACCCTGTTGTCTCTGGCTGTGTATGTGCATGCCCAAATGAAAAGAGCTCTGCTGTGTTGTATTTGCTAATCAGCTTTCAGTGTGTGTGTGTGTGTGTGTGTGTGTGTGTGTGTGTGTGTGTGTGTGTGTGTGTGTGTGTGTTTTATCAGAAAGAATCAGAAAAACAATGTGACTTTGTCCCTTATTCAGAGATGTCTTCAGTTTTCTTTGTATTTTTCTGTTTATATGCCAATGCCTGCAGGCCTCACACCTTGAATAGCACCAGCACCTCAAAATCCTTTCAGAGCACAGTCACTGGAGAGTTGAATGCCCCTTATAGTAAACAGTTTGTCCATTCTAAATCCTCTCAATACCGCAAAATGAAGACTGAGTGGAAATCCAATGTGTATTTAGCGCGGTCTAGGATTCAGGTAAGCTGGAACTCTCTGTATGGATGTGTTTTGTGTGTGGCATAGAAGTTTTATGAAATTCATGGAACATGAATTTCATTCATGTGGCTGGCTATTAGGATAAATATGTATTTTCCTGATTTCATTTGTTTCTATATCAAAATAATTTGCCATACATGATGACAATGTGATCATTAACTATAGATTCATGTTATGAGTTATTTTACCCCAGGTAACAAGCTAATGTTTAAATTAGGGTGACAATTTCAAACACTTTGAGGGACTGCTATCAGAATGTGGACAATTCAGTTCAATAAGAGGGAGCTCAGGAGAAGGGTGGGACACAGTATGCCATCTAAGTTTCAGTGAGTTACAAGGTTGAATGAAGAACAATTTCTTCATTATTTCCAAAGAATAAGAAAGCCTCTCTGAAAACAGGAGAAAGTGGACCTGATTTTCTCACTATATTGGTTGATAGAAATCAGATTAGAATTCATGTTTTATTTTTACAGTCCTGGAAGATGTTATTTTGAATGTTGTACCAAGTACACTTCATATGTTAAGTCAAGTGGATTAAAAACATAGAGAAAATTTGCTTCCTAACTCATCCAAAGAATCAGAACCATCAAAATTTAAAAGTTGAGCCATAATTGGAAACTTATATTCTCACTCTGAATTATTCATCCTACCATATGGTTTGCTTCTAGATAAACTTGTAATGCTGAAAAGAAGATACAGCAGTGATTTTAGATTTTTTAATTCCTTGTCAAGATCTTATTTGGAGGTTTCCTCCAAAGACACTGGAAAACTCCAGGCAGATCTCCTCTAAGCACTGTAAAAACCCAGCTTAGTAAATAAATTCCACAGGGATTTGGGGTGATAGTTTGCCACTGAAATGCAATCCTAATTGAACTAGGAGAAAGTATGTCTTTTAAAGGAACAAAGAATAAAATGATGTTTAAAAGAGTATTACCACCACCTTGCCAATCTTCCACAAGAGAATCCAGTTCATATGAAAAACCTGTTTTCTTAGCCATTGCTATGATAGACTAACAACATTGTATCGCTGAAGATTCTTCCAAGAATGAATCCTTTTTACTAAGTAGAATTTAGTCTTTCTTTTCTTGCTTTTGGTTCTCTACGCCTGGTAACTTGTAGTCAAACCAAATTGGCAGCACTAATGGAGGCTGCATATTTTCTAACGGGATAGAAATAGGTTATTCTCCCTTTGTTGAAACTGCCCTTCAGTCTTTGCTTCAAGGTCTTCCTTTCCACCCAAACAATAGTAACTGAAATATTAGCTGCTACTGTTATTTAGCCCATTAGCTCATTCTGTTGCCTTCTGATGTATATACAAGGTCATCTTAGTATACTGCTACATGGCAACAAGATAACATGGTAACTAATCGTGGAAGGCTGGAATAATTGTGTATATGTTTTCCTTAAGGTCAAGTCTGATCGCATCACTTCTCTACCCTGTAAATTCCAAAGACTTTCTATTGCTTCTAGAATCTAGAACACATTCCTCTTTAGATTTCCAAACCCATTTTACCACCTGGCCCTCACTTATTTTTCCAGACCTCTTTGGATCTTACTCCCACTTCATCACTCTCATGATCAAGCCAAACTTCCCTTCTCTTTCCTTCATATGTAGCACTCTACACCCCTCATTTTCATTCCTTTGCACTGGACATCTCCTTCTGCTTAGAATGCATTGTGACTTTATCACAATCTTTAAAATATAGTCCAGGCACCATCTTCTGCATGGAGCATTTCTAGATTCCCCTCAATTTTGGGGATCTTTTCTTTCAAACTCCTTTGTATTTGTTTGTATTTATTCTCTATTCTTTTTTGTATCTATATGTAGCTATATTCTTCTAGTCTCCTATTAGAATGAAAACCACTTACAAGTAAGTATTTTGTAATTAGGGTACCTGACACCTAGTATGTGCTTAATAAATACTTGATTAATTAAAAATATCACCTCAGGTCAGGATTTATTCTGTTGTTCTTGGTATTTTAAGTCTAACATTAATGGCAATAAAGATGAAAAGCTCCAGGAATCTGCAATGAGTTGGTCTATCTCTAAGCAGCCTCGTAGAAGACTTAGAATGTGTGGTTGGTTGACTGAATGGTTTGGGGGGTTTGGGGGGTTTTGGGGGTTTAAAATCTTTGCTCCTACCAATTCATTGTCCGTCTTTATGTAGAAAACAACCTTACATTGATCAGAATTCTCCAGCTATTTTAATATTCATAATCATGGTGATGTATTCTGTCAGCCTGTTTTTATCACTGATCATTATTTGGTGTTGATGTCCTTTTTTAATATATACAGAAATGAAAGTGAGTTCATTATAATATGAGGGGTCAAAGATCAAGGTAATGATGGTAGAATATAGAAAGATGATATACAGATTGTAATATGGTTTTTTTAAACTACATATAACTGGTGTTCTTAATGCAGTTCTGAATTTCATTGTTTCCTTTTATAGGGACTAGGCTTATATGCTGCTAGAGACATTGAAAAGCACACCATGGTCATTGAATACATTGGAACCATCATCCGAAATGAAGTAGCAAACAGAAAAGAGAAGCTTTATGAGTCTCAGGTAGGTATTCTCTGCATATGTTTACAAATCTTACTGTGCTCAAACTCAAACTAATATAAAGCTCCCACAGAACTACTGAGAAATGGGATCAAATCTTATTCAATATTATTCAGTCAGTATTGAATTAAATGCCTGGTACTTTCTCCACACCCTCCACGTTTTATAGCTAGAGTCACATAATGTTACATGTAACTTTGACCAGAGTTAGCATTTATAAATATGGGTGTGATCAGCCAGTGAGATGTACCTCTTCTCCATCCTGTTTCCTGACAAAATGATTAACAAGTTGTTGTGTTCCTCTTGTAGATTGGTGATTATTGATGACTTCTTATTGGGGAAAATTATACCAAATATTCTTTTCTTTCCCTTTTGTTTTTTAGAATCGGGGTGTTTACATGTTCCGCATTGATAATGATCACGTCATTGATGCCACACTGACAGGAGGGCCTGCAAGGTAGGTAACTCTTGAATAAGTTAGGTTCTTTCCCTAAGTTGTTCACATAATAGCAAAGGAGAAATTGAAGAAACATTTGAGTGGTATGATGCTATCAAGTAATGTTTTTCCAATTAATAATTTAAGGACAGATAAGTTATCTAAAAAATAAATCTTGTAAATTTATTTAAGTTGCATTTGTGGCTTCTCAAGGTAAGGGTTGATAGAAGGATAATTAGTGATTGTTTCTTCTTCATAGAAATTGAGTTTTGTTTAGATCTTTCCGGACTGACTTGGAATAAAAAATGTTTTTCCAAAATGATGGCTTTGCAGGTATATCAACCATTCATGTGCACCTAATTGTGTGGCTGAAGTGGTGACATTTGAAAGAGGACATAAAATCATCATTAGTTCTAATCGGAGAATCCAAAAAGGGGAAGAAGTAAGTACCTTTGGGGATGGTGGGATTTTTCTTGAAAAAAATTATTATTGTGCAAAAGGCCTTGACAAATTTTGCCAGAGGAAACTGAATTTATCCAGAACAATATATTTATGCTACTAAATGACAGTCAGACTAGCCTTATGTTTTTCAGATATGGGTCAGGTTATACCAAGATGATAATGAGTTTTTGATGGAATTATGGTTACTAGAGAGAGCTGTGAGGACCTGATCGTGAATTCTGAAAATGGGATCAGTTGTCCTCTGTCTTTTTCACACTCTTCAACATGGCTATAATTCCAAGGACAGCAGAGCTTCCTATAATTCTGTGGTAATTGTTATAAAATAGTCTCTGGGAAGGAGTATATGAGTAAAGATGTCAGGGATCATCCATGGGAACATAAAAGTTTTGAAAAAGATTTATTTTTGAACAAACTATATCATTTAGCCACATGTACAAAACTGGTTCTTTGTTTTTCATAAACACTAAAGATTTTTGTATGTTTAGATATCAGAAACTACCACTGAATATGATATATTAGAATTGGAATCTACTTTGGAATTTGTAGTGTCTGTTCTCTCCCACCCACCCTCACCCCCATCCCCTTTATACAACAAACTGATGCTCATGTACAGGGATCTTATAGCCTCGTAAACTGTTGGAAAGCTTTAATTCTGGGAAAACAGTTTTCCTATATTAAGTTAAAATCTGCTTCTGCCATTTGGTCCCAATTCTAGTTTCTGTAGCAATAAGCAAAACTGATCCCTCTTCTTCATTTTAGTCCATGGAAACTGCTGTGCCCCCTTCTCTTAAGCTTTCAGCTTTAAGCTAAATAGACATGCCCACATCCTCCATTAATTTTTCATAGTGTTTAGGTTGTAAGATGTCTCCTCATTCTGGCTGTGCCCCCTTCCAAGTCTGTCAGATCCCTTTAAGTTTATTGAACATAATGTTAAAGCCGTGGTCTTTCTGGTGAGGAGCACAACAGACCACACTGTACTTCAGTTAACACAAATGATGGTGCATACACTTCACAGTGAGAGAACCGCCTCCTCCGCAGCATTAATTCGGCTGTTTGGATCCCTATTTTTACAAAGGAAAAAACGGAAATGGGAAGGACTCACCTTAACAGACACAAGACTTAGGACTACGATTCATATCTAGCTCTAGGCATGGGCTCAGGCCAGTCCTAATCAATCACTTTTTGGGGGTGGGGCAATGAGGGTTAAATGACTTGCCCAGGGTCACACAACTAGTAGGTGTCAAGTGTCTGAGGCTGGATTTGAACTCAGGTCCTCCTGAATCCAGGGCTGGTGCTTTATCCACTGTGCCACCTAGCTGCCCCCATCAATCACATCTTGTTTCTATGTCAAGATTACATACAAGTGCTTCTTTTTCCTCTCTTCCCACGCAAGAGTGTTGCAGCCCTTATCATAGTTGTAGCTCCCTAAGTTTGTGCTCAAAATTTAGTTGTTTTTCCACACAAAGTGCTATCTAAACAGGTTACCTCTATCACCATATACTTGGATAATTGTTGGGTTTTTTAAAACTTCCTTGCCAGATTCTACATTTAGCTCATTATCCTATTTAACTTTGATTTTATGAATTCTGGCATTCCATCTATTCTGTTGGGTGTTTTAAGTCTGAATCATAAATTTTTCTTTCTAATTACATGGCATCCATAGATTTGATAAGATGTGCTCCACTGTCTTCATTCATTTAATAAAAATGTTGAGCAGTTTGGGGCCAGAAGCAGAGTGGAGGTGTCCCTATAAGTAGACAGTAATTCATCATTCTTTGAGTCTGGTATCTTCTCCTCCCCCCTACCCGTCTTTGAGACCTCTTACACACACACTATTCACATGTCCAAAAAATGAAGCTTATTTTCACACACTCTTTCTCATCTTCCCTTCAACTTACTCCTCCTCCAAATTTCCCTGTACTTGAAAAAAGGATAGTATAAGAAATACTGAGGTGTAACATTAAAAAGAGAAGGAATGGGGGCAGCTGGGTGGCACAGTAGATAAAGCACTGGCCCTGAATTTTGGAGGACCTGAGTTCAGATCCTTCACGAATTTGCATGTCATCCTTGCACAGGGGCCATGCTAATCTTCTCTGTAGCGTTCCAATTTTAGTATATGTGCTGCCAAAGTGAGGACCTGAGTTCAGATCCAGCCTGAGACACTTAACACTTACTAGCTTTGTGACCCTGGGCAAGTCACTTGGACCCCATTGCCCCGCAAAAAAAAAAAAAAAAGAGAGAGAGAGAGAAGGAATGATTGTTGGGGCCAGTTCTTGGAGGATATAGGAAGGGATAGGATTGAGGGCACAGGAGAAAGACCACCTTTGCCTGAGAGGAAAAAAAAAAAGATGGAGAGTATCAGTGAAGATGTTTAATGTTTTTGAGGGATAGAGTAGGGGGAAGAGAGCTCTTGACCTATCACCTTTTTCCAAATGAAATAGAAGGAAAAAGCTTCTGAAGGAGATGTGGATGGAGGGATGCAATGGGGGTTTGAGGAGAGCAGGAAAGGCATCAAACTGCCCCTGAAGGGAGTCAAATGGAGTGATGTGACTTCTTCCAGCAGTGTTTAGGAACACAGGAGCATGAGCAGAGATAGCATATGGTAGGGATGATCCACGTTTGAAGATCACCTTTTGTCTGCAGCAGCCTCTAATTGCTGCCCCTGCTTCTAGATCCTTCCCTCTAATACATCTTCCACAAAGCTGCCAAACTATAACTCTGGTCTGATTGTGTCACTCCCCTAGTAAAAAATCTTCAGTGGCTCCCTTTTGCTTCAAGGATAAAAATACAAGCTCCTCCTTTGCTTTTAATTTAAAGAGCTTGATCATCTGGCTCTTCCCTACTTTTCTAGAGTGTTCTGAGCCCTATTGATCTGATCAGCCAGTTAGACACACTGTACCTTGACTTCCAAGGTAGTGATGTCATTTTGGTTCTTTTTGAGAATGTTCCAACTTCTCTTTCTCTTCCCCCTCCTTCCCCACCAGAACTCAAGCAATTCAATATAAGTTATACAGGTTTTCTTTGAGAATGAAGGATGATAAACAGACCAGAACCAAACACCTTTCTAGAGTTGCTTCACCTGAACCTTTCGGCCAAACTGCCAACTTGTTCCTCGAATGCAGCTTTTTCCTGCTAGGTGCCTTCAAACATAATCCTGCACTGCTTTCTCTTCTCTTAGAACCCTTAAATTTCTGCCTCCCAGCAGCCCATAGAGCCTTTCTTGGTTTTATTCTAAACATAACTGTTTTTTGTTTTGGGGGTTTTTTTGCTGGGCAGTGAGGGTTAAGTGACTTGCCCGGGTCCACACAGCTAGTGTCAAGTGTCTGAGGCTGGATTTGAACTCAGGTCCTCCTGAATCCAAGGCCAGTGCTTTATCCACTGTGCCATCTAGCTGCCCCTCTAAACATGACTTTTAAAGAATCTTTTGTCATTTAAATTGTTTTTA